>NC_045144.1:7880340-7918729 GCF_008831285.2 Nymphaea colorata
TCACCTTTTCCTTTAGTGGCCATGCTCATAACATATCTTTTAGAGTTTGAATCGTTCATTCCAATTACCCATTCAATTGGGGATTAAAAGTCATAGTCTTTCTAACTTTAGTGTTCAATCCTTTCAGCAGTAGTCCCCAGGTCAAGAATTAAATTGTGAATCTTAATCAGTAGTAATGGATTTTGTGTACCATGTAGTTTACCAATTTCATTTACATACAAATTACAAATCCATAAGGATTTCAAGAGAGTGACTGATTGCTCTTTGTAGAAAATCAGAAGGCCTGGTGAGTCGAACACAATAGTCACACAAATAGCATTATTTTACCTCATAATTCTGTCACAAAATCCATGGTATTATCATCCCAATTTCACAGTGAAATAAACGATCCTTTTAGCAAACCACCAAGCCACTGACTGCTGTTCCACTTTTATTATCTAACAACTTAAACATTTGACATCATATTTGATATTTTCTCGTTTAATTTTAGGTCCCCCAAGATTTACTTGAAACATATTAGTATTGTCATGATGTATAGCAAACTTCAATTGATAGATCCTTTTGAATAGTTGTCTCTTCGCTGTCTCTTCTTTGGCCACAACCTTCATTGAAACCACAGGGAACTATAATAACCTGAAACAAGGTAGAATATTTGTTATTACTTTCTTTTACATATTTGCCAACATCATGAGTCTTTTTGTTTTCACATTTTCCAAACTTTCAAGTAGTGCCAGTAGTTCAAGAGTTTTGAAATGGTTTGAAATTACAAAAATGTTTTGAAAATTTAGAAGAATGTGTTAAGCTTTTGAAAATTATGAAGATTTCATAATTTTATTCATGAAAGTTTGAGTATATAAAACTTGTGAACGTTGAGTTTGAAAGCATCTACATAAAGTACCATTTGGATGACCCTCTTTAAAAAGGCCATTTGTAAAATAAAGTTGGGGGTTGCAAAGCCTAAAAGATGAGAAATTTTAAAACTATTTAAAAATTTTGAAAATTTCTCTATAAAATATGTTGAGTTAGTCAAAAAGTTAATGTTTCTTGTAAAAAGTTAAAAAAGTGCAAGGGTTTTGCAAAAAGAAAAAAAAAATCAAGTAGTGCAAGTAGTTCAAGAGTTTTGAAATTTTATGAGTTATAAACAACAACATTCAAAAATGTTTCAAAAATTTAGAAGAATGTTTTAACCTTTTGAAAATTATGAAAATTCATAATTTTATTCATGAAAGTTTTGAGTACATAAAACCTGTGAAAGCTGGATTTGAAAAAATCTACATAAAGTACCATTTGAATGACACTCTTTAAAAAGGTCATTTGTAAAATAAAGTTAGGAGTTGCAAAGCTTGAAAGATGATAAATTTTAAAACCATTTAAACATTTTGAAAAAATCCTCTATAAAATTTGTTGAGTTAGTAAAAAAGTTAATGTTTCTTGCAAAAAGTTAAAAAAGTGCAAGAGTTTTGCAAAATGAGAAAAGAATTTTTCAAGTAGTGCAAGTAGTTCAAGAGTTTTGAAATTGTTTGAAATTTTATGACTTATAAACAACAACACTCAAAAATGTTTTGAAAATTTGGAAGAATATGTTAAGCTTTTGAAAATTATGAAATAATTGATGCAGTAAACACTTAGTTCATGCTAATCTGGTTTCACATCAACAAGTAGAATACACCTCGTCCACCTAGAGGCACTGAACCATATGCCTCGTGACAATCAAAATTAGAAGTTTTAAACATAAAAAAGTAAAAAACAGTCCCTGTAAAACCGAGCTTTGGCGATGGAGACTGAAGAGAATAAAAAAGATGAAAAGCAACATAATCTAGACATTTGATTGCAAGATCATGTAACCAAAGTCAATCATCCAACCACCACACCTCATAACAATCAAAGATATTGCAGAGACAAAACCCAAATTGGAATTCCGTGCCATGAAAAAACGTATATGGACACAAAAAGGGGTAAAACTAAGAAAATCTTAGGCGAGCGTGGTTTTCAGCAACAGTCAACTAAATGTCGTTCATGGAAAACACCGCAGCACAATAACATAATAATGGAAGAATATGAAAATAACATCAGATGAAAGTTATAAAATAAAGGAGAAATACACGACAAACAAAAGGAATCGAATACAAATCAGCCAAGTGAAGCATCGATTCATGGGTTCGCGGAAGGAACTTAACGGGAGCACAAAAAGCTCTATTGCAACTTTAGAGAATCGGGGAAAATGAGGCATCGGCAAGAAAATTCGCATTCTAAAGCGAGCAAACAAAAGCGTTCAAGATTGAGAGCGGTGAAGAAGGAACAATAAAAAAAAAGTGGTAAAACAACACGAATAAGATGGAAACATGAGAGAGAATAATAGAAGAGCTTATTTAACGGGCAGCGGTTTAGGTATGAAGGAAAGAAAAGAAGAAACGAACAGTACCTACAATCAGACCCTCCGAATGGCTGCCAAGGAGGCGAGCAGGCTATGAAGCATTCGTCTGGTGCGAGAGAAGGTTTAAGACTGCGATTAGACGATCTTCAAAGGCCTTCATCTGCTGCGAGAGTCCACATTAGGTTTCTCAGATTCGGAAACCCAAGGAACACGGCAAAGGGGTCTCGAAGCCAGAAAAATTGGTCGCATTCCACCGGCTTTGCCTCTGCCTGAAACCCCAAGTACCCACCCACCAGGACGATCCCTTTGGAATGGAGAGAGAAGGAGAAGGAGAGAGTGGGGGGACGGAGTGAAGAGCACGCACCAGTCAATTGCAGAGCGCGAACTCTCGCTCTTGTTTAACCCGCGAAGCATTCAAAAAGTTGTCGAAATCGGCAGAAAATTGGACGGTTGTCCAAAAATGGAAACCAACCAAGAAAACGCGACGGAAACCTTTTCCGCGTATCTCGGGAACGCCAAAACTTGTGCACGTCCGTCCAATTGTTTCTGAAACATGTAAATGGAAACAAAGTAACTCGCTTCCCCTAATCAATGAACATGTTGTGGGGATGACAAAAATCGATTAAGAAATATTACTTGAGATTTGGATTTGATTTCCTTGCTCTTCAGTACGAAAGATTTTCTTGTCAACTTGCTCTCAGAACTCCAAATTCAATAATAATGATCTTTTGTATCAATTAGATGGAATGGATGGCGATGGCGTCGTGAAAATCAAATTCTTAAATGAATAAGCAGGATTGTCTGCTCAGTGAATCGGCCTATTCAAATCAGCTAAATTACTTGAACTAATAAAAAAAAAACTCTAATATACGTACATTTTCAAATATGATCTGAAGCATGTTAACCGAAACACCGCTGCTCATTATAAATCTACCAATTTAAACAAGGTGCAAGGTACTTTGTTGCCATGTTTATTTAGTTCAAGATAAAAATTATCACATAGGGTTGTGGAACTGAAGGTGGTGGGTGATTGTGGTTCAAATAATGTTTTGGAGTTTTTGACGGCGATGTTTTTTTTGAGCATAATACGGCGAGCTTGAAAAAAATAAAAAAAATTCGATTTTTTTTTAAAAATTTTAAGAAACTAAAATTGAGAGAAAAATAAAATAAGTGATAAACTAATAACATAAACATCACTAGAGTTGCAACAAAAAAAAAAACTATTTGGCATTAAAAAAATGAAAAAACTAAAAAAACACGAAAAATGCATTAAAAGAGTGTTAAAATAGTGCTTTTTTCGTTTTTTAATGTTTTTTTAAAAAATGCAATTTTTTTTTAAGTTTTAAACGGCTAGTTAATTTATCTTCAAAACAAAAACGTGTTTTTTGTGACTATGTTAAATAAAACTATATACTTTTTAGTTTTGGTATTAAAAAGTCCTAACATAATTGGTCAGACCAGTGTTGTACAAGTTGTTAGCTGGTCTTGTTCTATTCTCATGAGCTTTAATGGGTCATACAGAATTGGGTTGCCACATCAAGTTAAGCATTCTCTTTACCTAAGTCCCCATGACACTAGATAAAGAGGAAAATTGCATATTATATATATATATATATACACACACAATAATGTTCTTTTTATTTCACAGCCATATCTTCATAAAGAACTTTCAAATGTTCGCTACCATAAAAAGATCCACTAGCCAAAAAATTTTATTCATTTAAACGTGTACAAACAAATCCATCTTCAAATCAAACTTGCACAATATCTTTGCAAGTTCTTCAAATTCACATATAAATCAACAAACAAACGAATGAAAGGCAACCAAGTAGGATTTCCACAGATCTAAACCAGCCCGCAACCAATCACCAACTTGTACAAAACTAGACACCGTCAAGCGTTGGGCATCATTGGCAGCCACCACAGAGAATCCAGGCCACTTGACTCTTCCAGCAAAATTTCCAGACCAAGGAGACCAACCAGCGGGAATTAATCAGGCTACCAAGATTAGACTTCATGAACACTGCTCTCGACTCGAGTACTGCCTCCATGGCCGCCCAAGAAATGTTTTGACCTTGGAGTTCCCGGACAATTCAGAAGCAGCCAGGACATTGCAGTTGATGAAGGAGGTTCCGGTGTTCTGGTTGGGGACGGTTCTCTTCTCCCCTGAGCCGTGGCCGTGTTGGTATTTGAGTCTGGCGTAGAGGTTGCAGTTTTGGAAGACGGCTGCTGCGTTGCCGCGAAGAAGAAATCGACGGTGCCATAGACGTCGCATTCTCTGTAGGACTGACTCAGGGAATGGGCGTAGAGACTATCTTGGCAGCCCACGGAGATGCATCTGTCGAAGGCGGACAGGTCGGCACTGTTTCGGACGGCAACCGCTTCCCCCTTGGTTCACCCCGCCGTGTTCGAGACCGTGATGCCAATCGCCACCAAGCCTTGGCCCAGCACCACTGCAACCATGGCGACTACATTAGAAATTGGTTTTCTACGACGAAGCCTTGTTTATTTATATTCAAAATAGTTCTTAAGTTAGGAGTAGCATTGTGATTTGGGCTTTAAAGTTGGCACTCTTTGTTGCTCATTTTACTCCTCATGGTGTTGGCTTTGAAGGATTTCTCATCAACAGGAGTGGAGCCAAAGGGGCTTGCTGAGCCCTAGCCCTAAAAAAAATTAAAAATCTTATTTTATATAAAAAGTTTTAAAAATAATATTTCAATTCATGTTAAAATTTTGCAACTATAATTTAACTCTCTCATAAAAAATTTCTAGCTTCAATTTGTTCATCAACAAAAAAAAAAATCCACTTTTTTTTTAAAGAAAAAAACTTATCTATATGCTAGAAGGATGAACACAATATATGTCGAGAAATTGATGAAAATTAATTTTGTAACAGGCTAATTAATAAGGTTAGAAATTCATCAACAAACCCATAAAAATTGCTCTAGGCATCAAGGGACATGTAACCATTGAAAGTGGTGGAGCCGTCTCCGACGCTGCGCTGGCTGGTGATGATCGTCATTCAGGCGCCGCCGACCATCATTACGTACTTCTTCTTCTTGTCCAATGTAACGTACTCATTGTACACCCCTGCCTTCACCCGGATCAGAAAGAACCCCTTGCTCCCGTCGTTCTTCGCCGGAGCGGCGGCGATGGCGTGGCCGATGGTGAGATAGTTGCCGGACCCGTCCTGCGCCACAACGACGCTCCCCACCGTCTGGAGGGCCATCCTCCTACCAGAGGCAAACTCCAATGCCTGCTTATTCACCCACGGGGGCACGCCATCTCGCCGCACTCTCAACTCGTCCAGCAATTGCCTTTTGCGCTTGGCCTTCTGGGTGGCCCAGGAACGGCTGAGCACAGCGAGGGAGAGGCTGTAGAGCTGTGTGCCGTTTGTTAGTTACAAAGAGATGGGGCGAAAATATCATAAAGAGATATTAGAAGATCTACCACTTTTGGGAGAAGATTGGACGCTGGTGTGTGTTCCTCATCAAATCGTCCACACCAAGATTGTCGTGATCAAGGAGCATCTCTAACGGCAGCAACTGAAGATTCTTGTTAATCCCTAAAAATCTGTTCCTATCTCAATCTGTGAAACCTATATAATGGGGTGTACCCCTGCTGTAAAGGTGTGAAAAAAAACAGAATGAAGAAGAGTTCCCCTTTCTCTCGTGGATGTAGGCTTCAAGCCAAACCACGTAATTACTGTCTTACAGTTTTTCCTTCACTTGCAATCTCTGTTTTTTCTCATTGCATACTTCTCAACATGGTATCAGAGCTTGGAGATGATTCGTGAGGAGCCGCTGCAAAAGGAATTCTAAGTTTTTTTCAGCAATGGGGCGATCCAATCAAGTCTGCTCTGCAACGCCTAAAAGATCATCGTAAGAGATGTCGATTTAGCCCATCTCACCCTTCCTCGCTGCCATCTTCTCCTGCCAACCTCGTTTCTCGTTTTTGATTGGAGCTCCACCAGTCGGCAAGGTCCCCGGTAACGGAAAAAAAAAATCTGAAGAAATTTTTTTTTTTCCATTGTGATTTATTTGTTGAGAACAGAGGCAGACACTCGTTGAAATGAACAGAGGACAATGGATTTTCTGCGTAAGTCCGTTAAATGACTTTTTTGAGAATTAGTCGCTGTTTACATTTGTGCAACTCTGTTTTTTTTCGTCTCTTCTCATGGGACTGATATCGGTGGGATTTTTTTGAGAATCCGGAAAGGAGTAGTCCATTGTTTTTAAATATCGCCTGTCATCAAGTGATTTCCTGCCATGGCAGATACGTCTAGTAACCAATCTAGCGGAAATTCCAGCAGTATGAAAGGAGGACACGATCAGAGCCATGGGACACTCAAGATCACTTCTATTCTCCTCAACGACACCAATTATCTCAGTTGGGCTAAAGCTGCCCGTCTATTCTTAAGCGGGCGATCCAAAGTAGGATATATCAGTGGACGAATCACACCTCCAGCAAAGAACGATCCCAACTATGGAGATTGGGAATCTGAGAATGATATGGTAATGGCTTGGCTTATGAATTCTATGGAACCTCACATATCTAGTTTATTTCTATACAAGGAAACAGCGAAGGAAATATGGGATACATTGAGAGAGATGTACAGCGAGCAAAACAACCTTGCCCGCGTCTATCAGCTACAACTTGACATTGCCAATCTCACCAAAGATGGTAAGCAAACCAGCCTCTACTTAAACAAACTTCGCAGCCTGTATGATGAACTCGCCCAATACAGACCAGCCACTACCGATGCCGAGATCTATCAAAAGCGATTCGATGAAGACAAAATATTTAAAGTGCTTGCTGGTCTTGGACCTGACTATGAGAATCTTCGTAGCCAGATTCTCATGACCATTCCCTTGCCAAGCTATAATCAAGTTTGCCAAGCAATACAAAGAGAAGACACCAGAAGAAAAGTTATGAATCCCACAGACATATATGAAGAAAATCCAGAGAAGATGGCATGTCTAGCTCGATCTGAATCCAAGACATGGAAAGGCGAGACATGGAAAGGCGATTCAAAAAATCAAAGTGGTGGCGGAAATTTTCAACGAAACCGCAACAAACTAAAATGTTCTCATTGCAAAAAAACGGGTCATCTTCGAGAAAGATGCTGGGAACTCGTCGGCAAACCTGCAAGAGACAAGGCAACAACCACTCCTCAAGTTGATCTTGCTCATTTTGTTACAAAAGAGGACTTAGAGAAATTTTTCCAAAAATTCTCAAAAACGAACCTCGTCTCTTCTCAACCGGTCAGCAACTCTATTGAAGGTAACAACCTTGCCCTCCTCACACATTCTAGTAAATCTATATGGGTTGTTGATACTGGTGCCACCGATCATATGACAAATGATCTGACAAGGCTGACCACTATTGATCATATGAACAAAAAATCCGTCTTCTCAGCTGACGGATCACATATTGCAGTTGATGGAACTGGAAAATTTTCTTTTTTTGAAAATAAATCATCTTCAGTTCTTTATGTACCACATCTCTCCACTAGTTTGATGTCAGTTAGCAAGTTGACAAAGACTTACAATTGTATGGCTGTTTTCTCTCCCAAGAATGTGATATTTCAGGATCTGAAAACGAAGAGGGAGATTGGTAGAGGACGAGAACAAAATGGGCTTTATATGGTGGAGACTCCAGAGTCAAGCTTCTTAGTACACACCAATAATGAAAAGAAGAGGCAAGAATACCAGATGTGGCACGCAAGACTTGGGCATATTTCAGACAGAAGCTTGAAAATACGTGTTCCTAATGTCACCATTAATGAACACTCTTGTGATGCTTGCGAATATTCGAAGTCAACTAGGCTGCCGTTTCAAACATCCACTGATCGATCTACGGATTTTTTTGATTTGGTACATTCAGACGTGTGGGGACCAGCTCCTGTGGAATCCAATACGGGATACAGGTATTATGTGTCTTTTATCGAAGATAAATCTCGCATGTCATGGATATTTTTTCTTAGAAATAAAAGTGAAGTTGTTAAGGTTTTTCAAGATTATTACAATTTGGTATACACTCAGTATGGTGCAAAAATTAAGAAGCTTCGATCTGATAATGGGGGGGATATGTGAACCAACAGTTTGAGGAATTCCTGAACAAAAAAGGGATACAACCTCAACTTACATGTTCAGGGACTCCCCAACAAAATGGGGTGTCAGAAAGAAAGAACAGACAGCTTCTTAATATTGCCCGTGCCCTTATGATGCATATGAACGTACCTCAAGTTTTTTGGGCAGAAGCAGTTGGTACTACCTGCTATCTTGCTAATAGAATTCCCAGTTCTAGTATTGAAAATCAAGTTCCTCTTGAAGTTCTAATGCACAAAACAATCTCTATTAGACATTTAAGAATTTTTGGGTGTAAATGTTTTGTGCATATACAAGAGAGATTTCGAAACAAACTTGAAAAGCGAGCTTTGAAATGCATCTTCCTTGGGTACTCAAGCAAGAAAAGTGGCTACAAATGCTTTGACCCAAAATCAAGAAAGTTTTTTGTAACTCGGGATGTGAAATTCTTTGAGAATGAATCCTATTATGAGGCACCAAGTCAGGGGGAGACTCAAGATCAAGGCACTAGCTCTGTTACTGCTCCTCTTGCTCTAGCTCCTCTCTCTCTTCCTCTTGTTGATGTTTTTCAAACTCATACCAAAAACCAAAACCAGCAACCTAGTGAACCTACCATCTTAGAAAACCAAAACCAAGAGAGTAACCTAAACCAAGATTTGCAGCCACTGTTGTCTAACCAAAATCAAAGCATTGAACCAACCCTTAGAAGATCAACCCGTCCCTATAGACCACCATCAAAACTGAATGACTTTTATACCTATTTATCGACTCAACACAACCACTCCATAGAAAACTACATCAATTTCAATACCTTATCAAAGCCATACAAGTCCTATGTTCTCAATACCTACTCTCATCATGAGCCAAAAAACTATGAGGAAGCTAATACAAACATAAGCTGGCAGAGAGCTATGCAAGAAGAGTTGTCCGCGTTGAACAAAAATCAAACCTGGGAGATAGTGCCACTGCCTGAAGGGAAGAAAGTCGTCGGATGTAAGTGGATATACAAGATCAAATATCACAGTGATGGAACTATCGAACGGTACAAAGCTCGCCTCGTTGCAAAAGGTTTCACTCAAACTGAGGGAGTAGACTTCAATGAAACCTTTGCTCCAGTCGCTAAGATGAATACAGTAAGAACTCTTCTTTCAGTTGCTTCAATCAAACGGTGGAAACTAGCACAACTTGATGTCAAGAATGCTTTTCTTCATGGAGAACTCTTCTTCATGATGAATAAAGTTTACATGGAAGTTCCTCAAGGCATACAACATAAGAAAGGGTATGTGTGCAAACTAAAAAAGGCTCTTTACGGCCTTAAGCAGTCCCCTCAAGCGTGGTTTTCACGCCTAAGTGAAGCACTAACTAAGATTGGATTTAAGCGTAGCAGCGCTGATTATACAATGTTTGTTGCTATTCGATCCTCAAAAATAACTATTCTACTTGTTTATGTAGATGACATCATATTGACATGTGATGATAAAGAGTTCATGGTACACGTCAAAACTTATCTCAATCAGCAATTTGAAATAAAAGACCTTGGAACCCTACGGTACTTCTTGGGTATAGAGGTGGCGCACTCAGAAAATGGAATCTTTATATGCCAAAGAAAATATACTCTAGACCTCTTAAAGGAAACTGGATGCCTGGGAGCAAAGGCTGCAGACACACCTCTTGAGATAAATTGCAAATTGAAGAAAGATGAAGGAGAAGGAATTGAAAATGTTCAAAGTTTTCAGAAATTGGTTGGGAAGCTCATATACCTGACCGTCACTCGACCAGACATCACTTATGCTGTCAGCCTGGTAAGTCAATTTATGCACAACCCAAAGTCAAGACACGTTGAAGCTGCTCACAGAATCTTGAGATACTTAAAAAGAACTCCTGGACAAGAGATCGTGATGAAACGAGATCAGAAAATGGATGTCATTGGTTACTGTGATGCTGATTGGGCGGGGGATCCAAACAATCGAAAATTTACAACAGGATACTGTACTTTTGTCGGAGGAAACTTGGTGACTTGGAAAAGTAAAAAACAATCGGTTGTGGCCCGATCAAGTGCAGAGGCAGAATACAGAGCTATGGCGTCATGTACGTGTGAATTAGTATGGATAAAAGCATTATTAAAAGATATGAAGATTGAAGTAGAGGAGCCCATGAGGTTAATGTGTGACAACATGACTGCTATCTATATTGGAGCAAATCCAGTTTTTCACGAACGTACTAAGCACATCGAAGTCGATTGCCATTTCATCAGAGAAAAAATACAGGATGGAACCATTATAACACCACACGTCAGAAGTGAACTTCAACTTGCTGACATTCTTACAAAATCTCTTGGAAGAGATCGTCATACATTCATTATACACAAGTTGGGGCAGATCGATATCTGCACGCCAACTTGAGGGGGAGACTGTTAGTTACAAAGAGATGGGACGAAAATCTCGTAAAGAGATATTAGAAGATCTACCACTTTTGGGAGAAGATTGGATGCTGATCTGGTGTGTGTTCCTCATCAAATCATCCACACCAAGATTGTCGTGATCAAGGAGCATCTCTAACGGCAGCAACTGAAGATTCTTGTTAATCCTTAAAAATCTGTTCCTATCTCAATCTTATAAGTGAAACCTATATAATGGGGTGTACCCTGCTGTAAAGGTGTGAAAAAAAACAGAATGAAGAAGAGTTCCCCTTTGTCTTACAGTTTTTCTTCACTTGCAATCTCTGTTTTTTCTCATTGCATACTTCTCAACACCGTTCTTCAGCGGGGCGTAGAGCTTGTGGCCGCGCTGGGAAAAGTTGGCCTGGTCTGCTGGTTGGTGACGATGGCACTCAGGAGGGTCTGAACCTTGTCGTCGGCCTGATCGTCGGGCAGGTTGGTGTGGTGTTGTTGGATTCGAGGGTGGCGAGGGAGGAGAGCAAGAAGTCGGTGGTGAGCTGGGAGAGGAGGAAGCAGTCGGCCAGGGCGCCGGCGGGCTGAGATGGGAGGGAGGCGTTGTCTCGGATGGTCCCGTCGATGAGGGATGAGAAGGTGGCGGACTGGTGGAGGGACTTCTCTGCCAGGTACCGGCCGTAGCCGTAGAGGTTGGAGCGAGACTGGCTTGGGATGAGGGACCTGGAGAAGGAGGGATTGAGGATTAAGTTGCAGGCCTGGTTTGGGCTCACCGATTCATCGGTAAAGTCCTGTGAGAAGGAGAGTGGGAGGAAGTGGCTGATCAGAATCGAGAAGAATAAGAAGAAGAAGGCGATGGTAGGAGTACTAATGAGGTTTAGCGAGCGAACATCTTCGTGCTTAGAGAGAAAGAGAGGGAGGGAGAAAGATCCGGACTGTGTTAAAGCTTGTAGGTAGAAGGAGGAGAAATATTGACATTAGTAAATATATATATATATATATATATATATATATATATATATATATATATATATATATATATATATATCTTAACGTTAGTATTTCCTTTCTTTAGGCGTGATTAAAGCTTGGAGGTATATAAATGTTGTGACATTGACTTAAAAAGTATGATTGGTGACTTTCTTTTTATTAATGAAGGCAAACTAGCATTTTTAAGAACATGTTGACGTTTTTCATTTATGAAGGTTGTGTTTGTGATTTATTTTATAGATTCATGCAGTTATTCATGTTTTAATAAACCTTAAGAGATACTTACAATAAGTTGGGTTCTTATTTAAAATGAATGAACAAAGAGTGGAGAACTCAGATACCAACAATGTGTCAATGTATATGGATCAGCTTCGCCCTGATACCAGCTTTGAAGATTTACCTTGTAAGTGCAGTCCGCTGTGCGTGTTCGGGGGTAACAGATTATATATATATATATATATATATTGGTAAAAGCCAAACTGCTTGTGAAAAAGACGAAAACCAGGCCTATTGAAATTAACAATTAAAATTATTTTTTTTGAAATCTAACCTTATAGATGTGATCTTAAGAGTGATTTGATGAGATCCATTGATTAAATTTGTTTTTTTTTTAATTAATTAATTTTTTTAATAATAAAAAATGTACGGCTCTAATAACATAAAAAGTTTGATGGTACAAAGATTTTTTTTTAACAAAAATGACTTGAATTAAAACATGATTTATATTAATTTAGGGTTCATAAACACATTAAAAGGTTCATACTTTGTTTAGAACACTTGCTCACATAAATTTAAGAGGTCTGATTTTTATTCCTTACCCAAGTAATCTGATACCTACCAATCACTATATAAATATAAATATAAATATAAATAAATAAATAAATAAATAAATATATATATATATATATATATATATATATATATATATATATATATATATATATATATATATATATATAATATACAACCACGTGATTCTCCATGGACCTTTGGACATTTAGATAGTGAGAACATATTTGCAAGTAGTTAAGTTAGTATTCCTTTCATGTCACTCAAAAAAAAATTCATAAGAGGAAAAGAAAGCAAAAAAGGTTAAAAAGTACTTAAAAAATAAAAATGAATTTTTACACTTTAAAACAATTAGAACCAAGCTCGGTTGATTGCAATACGAGTCCTTGATGCAGTGAGTGAGCTGATTCTTGCCAAGTCTCCCAAGTTTAGGTGCCGACTTTCGAGTTTTGCCAAGTTGGCCAACATTATATATATATATATATGTGTGTGTTGAGAGAGCGAGTGTAATTGGTAGATACCAGATTATTAATTAGGTAAGATGCAAAAGCCGGACCACTTAAATTTGATATGAAAACTATGATATGAAAACTATTTTAACCCAAATATAAACAACCTATTGAGCTCCAAAACACTAATTAAATATAAATTTTGTTTTAGTTATTTTTGTAAAATAATTTGACTTTTCCGTTATCACACTTCACACTTTTGATGTAGTAAGAGTCCTTCTTTTTTTAATATTAAAAACATTATTAAAGTGAAAAAAATGACTAATTTAGTACATGTTTCTCATTGAATCATTATTAAAATCAAATCTATAAAGTTGGATTAGTAGTAAAAAAGCACATTAATTAATTACTTTTAGTGTCCATTACGAAAGTGGTCTAATATTTACCAACTTGTCTCTTTTTTTTTCCTCTATCTCTCCCTCTCTCTCCCAACCCTTGATTTTATACAGTTGAGAGAAAATAACAAGGAGATAGATGCGCTTTAATTTTTTCATTTTCCTTTTTCATTCCTGCCTAGAAAAGGAAAAAGAAGGGAATCACCTTCCTTTTTGATGCAAGGAAAGAGTGTGACAACTCATTCCCGCGACAGGAGATTATTCGTCTCTTTAGAAGCTCTCTCTCTCTCTCTCTCTCTCTCGCTGCAGGGCATCGACCCAACACTGTTTTCTTCTTTCAACTCTCTCTCTCTCGTGCATTTTCTCAATGTTTGAGCCTCGTCCTTACTTGTATATTATCCATATTTCACATGTTATGCATTAATATATCAACTCCTCTTGTATGCTTTCTTTTATATTTTCTGTCCAAAGGTCCTTTTCATGCTTCAAAGTTTTTTCTGCCAGATTTCATAGTTCCTTGTTAACCCCAATTTGGAAGCCTTGAAATGGACTTGCAAAGGAAAGGAAAATCTTAAAACCTCTCTATCGCTCTAAACTTGAATGCCCACAAAGAAGTAAAATCTCTGTAATCAATTCATGATAGCTGGATAAACTTGAAGCTTTTCTTAAACCTAAAAAGCTTCTCCTTATAGGCTCCGTGAGAAAGATTTGACAGAAGGAAAAAGAAAGGGTGAGAGCAGGTCCCTGGTTTTGCTGTCGATTGGCGGTGGTTATCACACGGACCGGAAAGAAACGATGAACTGCTTGTAGAATATATATATATATATATATATCAAAACAAATTCAACCGAAGTAATTAAGCGCAACTATCGGCGCATTTATTTCGATTGCACAAGTAGACAAGTACACACAGACGATAGACGAAAATACTGGTTCTGGTTCTTGCGAACAACAAGAACTACGAGATCCACACCCTGCATGCAAGCTGTCCTAGCAGACAATAAGCATGCTCCCTTTTATTATTTAGATGCACCATAAGTTACTGCTATCATCACGATCAACACGATAACAGATCAGAGATGAGAAGGTTTCAGTTTGCTAGGGCTGCTGTCCTGCTAGGGACAGCGTGAGCATCCACGAACGCCGCATACTCCTTAACATTGCAGCAAAGAAGATAGCCGCAGCATGTCTGACCTGATCGGCAGCATCCAGTGCCGGAGCAGCAGCTCTCACCGTATCCGCAGCATCGACCGTTGTGGCAACTGACTCCACAAATAATATCGGGCGTTGCATTCTTTTCTTCTGCATCCATAGCCATAATGATCAGGAAATTAAGCGTTCAGTCAACCAATTAATCACATGCATGTCTAGCTAGATGCCCAAATGACACAATATTGTGGGTATATATATATATATATATATATATATATAGAGAGAGAGAGAGAGAGAGAGGTCACGTTATTCAAGCTGCCAACCAGGTGGTTTGGTTAGTATGACTAGCTACCAAGTTTTTTCAGTTGATATTTTCAGCTACTTACTGGAACTTCACACACACACACACACACACACACACATATATATATATATATATATATATATATATATATTTATGTTGTAGGGTCTATCCCTATACTCTTGCAGAATTAAGGTTCACCCTCACCATACGCTCACTGCGTACACAGGATGGATGGTGCACAGAACTCAGTCTTCTATAAAACAGGTCACACAGCAGCATGTGACTACCCAAATGCATGTCAAACACCACTATTACAAGATTAACTACCACAAAACTGTCCTGGATCGTTGGCTGCGTCTTGCTATGCAACTCTGTCGTGAAGTTGCCGTTTGACAGCAAGAGTACAGTGTCACCCAGTCTTGGTTTTGGAAGAAAGTAAAGGAAGAAGAAGACTAGCTAGAAACTGAAACATACTTCCATTTTCAACCGCATCACGTGCAAAAGCCACAGAGAGCAGTAAGAAAAGGGCAAGAAAGAGGACGCGAAGAGAAACTTACTTCATTGTGAATAATACCAACTAGTGGAGGATGACTGGATGAGTGCAGAATGGCATCCCCTCGATGATCTATTTATAGGAGTGACATGAGAGTTAGACAAGAGATCTACCTTACTGGAGAGACAGAAAATTAATAAGGGCGGCTGAGAATTTGATGCACTCCCTTTACCAGCATTAACAGATAACTGAGCTTATCGTCCGATCAGCGGTCGTTCTTCGCTTTTTTTTTTCATTGTGCAAGTGTGACCGATCCGACGACTGCCAACGCATGGTCGGAAAAAAATAAGGGCAATAAGGTTCATGCGGTCGGCTGTGTACGTCATCGATGGGCATGGCGTCTCAGTCCCTAGTAGCAGCAGGGTTTACTTCTGGAGATCTAGGAGGCCCCATCTAATCTTTTTCATTGACTGAAAGAGAGGGGATATGCATGATCTGTGATGTTGTAGAGGGAGAGAGCGGCGTCGCTTGAGATGGACCTGCCATCCACCGCTTGAAGATCAGATCAGATGGTGAAGATGAAGGGCGCGGCGCCCGTCTGTGCTGCACGTCGTTTAAGAAGCCTCCTGATTTTCTTGACACTGTTGCAGCCATGTCTGGTTATGAAATCCGTGGGCGCATGCTTGCTCTGTTGTACACTTCGTTTGAAATTTTATGGAAGGCAAGAGAAAGCAAGACTCTCTTGGGAACTTGGAGAAGCCCCAGAGTGGAGTTTGATGTGCTCTCGGAGCAGGTGAACGCTTTTGTCAATTTTACTGTAATCAAGCGGCAAGTAATTTACTACACTGCCTTACTCCGGATACTGGTA
This sequence comes from Nymphaea colorata, assembly GCF_008831285.2. Lineage (NCBI taxonomy): Eukaryota > Viridiplantae > Streptophyta > Magnoliopsida > Nymphaeales > Nymphaeaceae > Nymphaea > Nymphaea colorata. Next base: position 7,896,633 of record NC_045144.1, read on the forward strand.
GCGTAACCATGTCGGAAAGGAAATCTACGAGCGTTTGATGGCCGGAATGATGCTAGCTAATCAAAGGAGATCTGAGGAAATTACGAATGTTAAATTCAATGCTTTAAAACTTGGTGTTTCGGGACTCGACTCATTTGATCTTGACTCATCACTTGGCGGGCCAACTTGATGACTCGGGCTGGGTTTTGTAAACTACATGTTATTTAACAAGAAAGACATTATATAACTTGTCGTTTAAATATAAAAAAGTTGTAAAAATAACTTAAACACATGTATAGTTCATACCATCAAGTAATAACTAAGTTTTATTATTCCTTTTGATAGCAAGAAATTGATAACAAGATCTACAATTGCATTTTTCAAAAAGAAAAAAAAAACTGTATGGCACGAATCAATATACCAACTAAAAGCAAGTCAATAAAATTTTACCTTTTCATTTGTAATATGTAAATGTAAGTTTAATAAATGAACAATGATTCTAAATTCTTATATTTGAATAAGTTAGAAGATTCCTGCCAAAAGTTAAGTAATTAAGTAATTAATAAACAAATGAACTTGTTAATTACAAAATACAAAATTTATCACTGGACTACACCGAGTCAAATGATTTTCGGCCAAGTCATGTCAAGTTTCAACAAAAACCGAGTCCTTTTGTTGGATTGTACCGAGTCAATGACTCTGTGAGTTTTTAAACGCTGGTTAAATTAACCACAAAGAATTGCTTTCATTATCAACTTTCACCATAATTGAGCCATTGCTGGGTCCAAATTTTACTTTTCCTTCGTCTTCCTATTCTGAAAATTGATGTTTTTCACCCGTTTCTTTTTCCTTTACTATGGTTGGTATGTAAGAGAGCATGTGCGTGTGTGTGTATACACATACATATTTGTATATACATCATTGTCTGGATATGTACTTCTCTGCAAATGCAGGAAAAGAACTTGGAAGTCAATATGTACTTCATGATGTTTGGAGGTGGCAACAGGCTGTGCCCAGGGAAGGAGTTGGGAACAGTAATTATCGTCACTATTTTTGTTTCCAAGTACAGGTGAACTCTCAATAACTCATTCCCTTAATCGATAAGCTTTTTCTAGTATTAGCTTTGGTTGCTGTGAAGACTGTAATAATCTGCTAAAGACCCCAGAATATGGTCCTTTATGATTTAGTCAGCAAGTTTTCTGCATCACATTTAATGGCAATCGAGTTTACACATCAAAATCACTGCCAATTTGATAAGTTATCTCGTGTTTGGTTGTTAATCATCAGTTCTTTCATTTTTGCATTAGGTGGGAGGAAGTTGGAGGAGGCAAGATTTTGAAGTTGCCCAGAGTTGATGCACCCAATGGGCTGAGAATTAGAGTTTCAGATTACTGAAAATATTGTCCCTGATTTCTGTTGTCTACCCCCTTTTCCCCTTCCTTTAACCCCTTGATATTACTCTACCACAATATCAAGGGGTTAATACACTGATCTCCATGGTCCTGTTGTAGCTCTCCATCCCCTGTGGCAGCCTCATTGTTGTATTATAATCGTTAAGACAGAGTAAAGAACTCCATTTTCATTGGTGCAGAGCCCAGTAATCTATAAAGTCTCATGGGCCTTTTACATCTTGGCATACCAAAATTGAAATCTTTTACTTATGAACAGGAAATTCCACAAACTGCAGAACGCCTGAAACCTTGAAACTTGATTCCTGCGATCTAATGATTTATAACAACATGAACTTTCACTGCTAGTGAACACAAATTGCAGAAAGCTTGAACATTAAGTTGGCTTAACCTTCTATCTTATAATTTGTTACACCATAAACTTTGCAGAAGAGCTGCAATTACACTCATGAATCATGAATTTGCTCTATTTTAGGTTTTAGAGCAGATTCATTGGATTGTAAACATGTGTTACTACTGTTGGCAAGCCTATCATACTGAACATCCATGTTCGTAGCACTTTTAAGAACAGGAATCAGACAATCTACAAGGAACAAATGATACTATATTACATGCAGAGGTTACTTTTAAGAACAAGAATCAAAAGCCCTGTAAGGAACAAATGGAACTGCATTATATACAGAGGCTAATGTTTTGAGTTGTTTAATATGATCCTGCAGTTTCTGTCAACACGTTCCACTGTGCATGGACTTCATGACATGAGGAGAACTGCGTCCTTCAGACCACCGAAAAGGTGGGTCTACGCTTATGCAATTATTTGACTTGGACGAGTGTTTTTCCAATATTTAAACACCTAAGAATCGTGTTTGCAGGTATTTTAAACCCGAAAATGCGTGTACATGATTGATTGCTCCTGCATTGATTCCACTTCAATGGCAGGACCAAATTTTCCCAACTGTTTGAACCATGAGATGCAGCATGCACAAATCCACTATTAGTTAGTAGACAAGGTGTTCCTCTTTTCCTTTTTCAAAGCGTGCGGGGACACGCACTTTTATATTATATATATATATATATAAACACACAACCATATACTTGGCCGGTGTGTGTGCTATGGGAAGCCAATAAATTTCTTTATCCAGACCTCGATAGAGAACTCTAAAGATATTTATGAGAACTTGAACCCTTACGCTAGCTATCTGACGTATGGTGTACGATTCTTTTGACTTTGATCGGACGGTCAAGATTTTGAAACAATTAAAAAAAAAAAGAGATGGGAGCATCGAAAAGGAGGGGCGGTGGTTTACTTTTCATCTATTTGTCACAAGCATCAAGGATGAAGGTACCGTTTGATGACACATTCAAGAAACAGGTTTTTATCAAAATTAGTTTTATAAAATTTGGTTTTAAATTCATCGTCACAAAAACCATGTTTTTTTCGTAAAAAAACATGAAAAAAACGTGATAAATTAAATAGTCATTTAAAAACTAAAAAAAACATATTTTTTTTAAAAACAATGCATTAAAAGCAAGTGTTTTGGCATTTTTTTCACATTTTTTATTTTTTTAATGCCAAACATTTTGTTTTTCATTTTCTATTTTTTATTTATTACAAATCTATTGATCTTTTGATGTTTGTGTTAGTAGTTTCTCATTTCTTTTATTTTCCTCCACTTTTAGTTATTTAAAATTTTTAAAAATTTACTGTATTTTTTTCATTTTTTTAAGCTTGCCGCATTATATTTGAGAAAAAATTCGTCGTTTAAAACTCCGAAACATTATTTGTGACGATGGTTTTAATCAATCAATTTTAAATTTTAATGAAATGGATTGCCAAAAAGTGAGGTTTGACAAAATCCATTTTTGGCTCCATAATAGCATTATTAATATGGAAGTTTGGGAAGGAAAACCATGGTTTTGGGGTCTGATCCAGATATTCCAAAAGAAAAAACCGACTTGCAATATCCAGAAAAGCAATAAGAGGTATTCAATAATGTTACTTGGTCGCTAAAGCTATGAAAGTATTTCATCAACTTCATCAAATAAAGAAATTCCCACCGTATTAGGTCAAAGAGATTGCTTACGCAACATATGCCGTAATAGAAATAAAAAAAACAACGCTTACGTTAACATCGATCACTAAGCAATGTGATGTATTAAGCAAAACAAAAACCAAAAAGTTCCAAGAAAGAAATAGAAAGAACTTTCTCATGACTTCAAACTCAAGAGAAATTACTGAATGAAGTGACCCTGGCTTACTGAATGAAGTGACCTTGTCTCCAAGAGATTACCTCACTAATACGTTTTCATGCAAATTCCGGTTAGATAATTACGTTGCAGATCGCCAGAAAAGTATCTGAAACCTTCCTCGACGAAAAATGGCATGTTATGTAACAAAAAAGGACTGCATAAAAATTATTTGGAATAATGTACATGCTCCAAATCAGACTTCAACAAATAAAGAAGATTAATGCATGAAAGACAACACGTTAATTGTTAAAGCAAGCTACAAACCAAGAACATTAACTAAAAGGTCAAATGCCTAATTGAAACTAAGTGTAACTTTCCACTGTATTCCCACTTTCAAGACTACTGAATGGATGGATGATTTGGGTTTGTTCTTTCATTGTCACAAAAAACGTGTATAGATATTATACAGTGATGAATTTTTTGGGTATAATACAGCAAAGTTGTATATCTTGAAAAAATCTCAGTGAATTTTTTAAAAAATTTTAAACATTTAATAAATCTTAAAATTTATAAAAAACAAAAATTAATAAAAATACAAAAAAATGTGAAAAACACGCGTATTATATTAATTTTTTGGTGTTTAAAAAAAACACATTTTTTCACGTTTTATGCAGCTGACTTGTTTTTCACATTTTATATGTGTGTTTTTTTTTTTTAATAAAATGTGTTTATAGTGACAATGGTTCCATCCATGGATCTTAGCAAAGCAATTTGCTGGATGCCAACACTTTTGGCCGCATAAAAGTATGAAGAACTTTAAAAGATATGAATTTTTTATCCCATAAATGAGCTTTCACACCAAATCTAGATAATGGAACAAAAAAAAAAAAAAAAGAAATACCAACCAGCATCATTCTGAAAGCCAAAAAGAAATTGCACTTAAAATGCTAAAAGATTACCTACCAATGTCTCTTAAGTCTCTTAAGGGGTGTTTGATATCCTTGAATTTGGGATCCGTAAAATGTAAGAACAATGAATTTAAGATCAAACCCTCCTCCTCTTATAAGTTCGAGTTCCCGCCTTCCACTCTGTGTGGCGTTCATAGAATAAGTTCGAGTTCGACTCGACTATACAGTGCCAGACACAGCTTGACTCGTTTAGCCTATTTATGTTAACATGTTTCATTTCTCCAACTCGATTAACATGTTCACTCGTTTAACTAATTTAACCATGACGAACAGTTTTACATAATCAAATCGAACGGAGTTTAAACAAGTCTGAGTTCTTACAATGCTAACTCTACTTGTTTAATGTTTTGATTATAAATTTAAACTCGAGCTTTGTCGAGCAAAGTTTAAGTTGAGCTCGAGTTTGGCTCAACTCATTCTGCAGCCCTAGCGTTGTCGCCTGGTGCTTGGAGGGCAACCGGGTGATGCTTTTTATCGTAGTTTATTTGGTTCTTTATTTTGCTTGTTAAATTCCCTGGTTTGATATCAAAATTAAACTTGAGATCAAGATTCAAATCCACGATTAGTTGATGATATGGATATAAATTTAGATCGTGTTCTAGTCCATCAATCATGCTTCTGGAACCTTTTCTTCTTGGATTTAGATATACATAACTATTCTTACTTGAACCAAAATAATCTAGAGATATAGTTATAACCCATTTGTTTGTTTGTTTGTTTTTTTGGTGGGATATGTTTTGGTATCGAGATTCTGCTTGTATTCAGATCGGTCATGATCCAGATCTTAGAACAATGTTGTTTTTATATCCATAATTAAGTTTTTATTGGGCCATTCTTTGAATCGTATTTCAAATCTCATAGCATACATGTTTAATCCTCATCTGATTGTACTGGACGTGATATCAAGGATCTGATCCATTATATCTATATTTTGCTTGTAATCTATTGGATCTCCATTTAGATTTAAATATTTATGCATATGCAATGGATGTGAAAAAAAAAAGAATATTTAATACCATGTTTTGGATTGGCTATTTTGTTTTGAATATGTAGATTCATGTTCATGAAAGGCATATGTGATGATTCATTTTTTTCACATGTATTGGGATCCGTTATGCAAGAAATTGGATCCATTTGTGTTGGAAATAGATCTTTAATGGTTGAAGTTATTGAGTTGACAAACCGCAAGTGCATGCATGGCACAACTTGGAATGAGGAGCTTTTTCATAAAGTGATTGTTCTTTACGACCCCTTTGCTAGGAGTGAACAACGAGTCAACTCGTTAAAGCTCTACTCGTGAACGAGTTCGAGCCAAGTCATTTGCTTAACGAGTCGAGCTTGAGTTCAGAGTCGACTCGTTCAAATAATCGACTTGAGTTCGAGTTCAACACGTAACTGCCGAGTCGATCTCGAGCCTTAATCGAGTTTGTCAAACCTTAATCAAGCTGATATATTCAAACGTGTTTACGAGTTTGTCGAACCTTAATCGAGTCGAGCTCAAGCTCAATACGTAACGGTGAATATTAATTCTATTCAAACGAGTTTGTCAAGCCTTAATCGAGTTGATCTCGAGCTCAACACGTAACGATGAATGTCAATTCTATTTCAAACGAGTTTGTTGAGTCTTAATCGAGTCGATCTCGAGCTCAACACGTAATCATGAATATCAATTTTATTCAAACGAGTTTGTCAAGCCTTAATCGAGTCGAGCTCGTGCTCAACACGTAACTGCCGAGTCGAGCTCGAGATGGTTCCATTGAGCTATTCTCGAGCTCGAGGATTCATTAGTCGAGCCGAGCTCGAACTAACTAAACTCGGGCTTGACTCAGCTCGTGTTCATCCCTACCCCCTCCTTTTTTCCCTCATTGTTAGAAAAATTTCCTTTTTCTTTCCAAATTGTAAGAAAAAAGGTCTTCCAATGAAAATTTTTTTGTGCCCTTTTAATTATCGATGGCAGATGTGTTTTGACCTTAATTTGAATCGTGCATAAAATTAAAATTGGCGCATATAGACGCAATTCAAGAGGCTTGCGTTTAAATAATCAAATGCATGTCCGACGGTACTTTTTCATATATATTTAGCGTCACCTAGGTATTAGTGGCACGTCAAAGAGACATTCATTTAAAAATACTCATATTTGGTGGGGCGCTTATATATATATATATATATATATATATATATATATATATATATATATGTTTGCACACACCAATCACTATGTGTCTCCCCTGAGTATTTATTTATACAAGCATACGGGTGGCGGTGGACTTCATATTTTGATTGTTTTCATCAACTAAAACTGAATATGTAATATCAATATTTGTGAATATTTAGTAAAGTTTGTGATATTTCACGATTTATAAACTTGTAATACATAATTCTGGAACCATCTAGTTAACCGTTGACCTAAGGGAGAAAACTAAACGTTTCCATCTTAATTCAAATTAAATTAGACCCGCACTCCTGATTAATAATTCCTTTCTTGATTTGTTCTTAACAAAGAAGTTTTGATTTCAAAAATTTTCTGTTCTACAGGTTGAGAAAAGAATCTTTTTAATTATATGAAACAGTTGATCTTGAAGGGCATAGCTTAAGTGATCTACGGCTGAGAGGTCGATAACATTGCAAACGGTGACATATGCAACAACTTGAATGATATACATAGGTCTACTCAAATCTGAAAACAAGAAAGTGGCTTTCGCCTCTCTCAATCTTCATGGCACGCAGTCCTTTTTTCTTCCCCCTTCTGAACGCACAGAGTGGCGATGGAGAAAAGTGGAGCCGCTGGCGACTGCTGCCGGTCGCCGCATGCCAGACGAAGCCCGGTGGTCTCCGAGGCCAAGCCAAAACGAGAGGGTAGCTCCTTCCACCGGCGGGCCAGCAGAGCTGCTGCCAAGAATGGCCAGCCGAGGTCGGAATAGAAGGCGGCCGGAACAAGAAAGATTTTTTTCTCCAACCTCCGACAGCCGATGTTTGATCGGAGGGTTTGGCCCTCTGACAAAGACGGAACAGAAGGGTCGATAGCGGAAAATGAGCGCTACCCTCCGTCCCCACGTTCCGCTCTGTCGCCGGGCGGCCCTCCGAGCACCGGGCGATGCTGTTTATCTTATTTTATTTGCTTGTTGATTCACACTTTTCATATCTGAATTAAACTTCACATCAAGATTCCAATCCATGATTAGTTGATGATATAGATATAAGTTTAGATTGTATCCTAATCCATCAATCATTTTCCATTCCTTTTAAAAGCAGAAATTAAAGTATCTGACCACTCAAGTCGAAATCCATGGCAACTGTGTATGGTTTTCAAGTGGAAGAAGTCAAATGCATGCTCAGACTCCTCATTATCTGGCTTGGCACCATCGTCTACTCTGTCGTGTTCACTCAAACGGCCTCCTTTTTTTGCTGTACATGGAGCAGTCATGACGTCCACTGCATCCACGTATACTTTCAATATGTGAACATACTTGCAGAAAAGATGTTCATGGTTACAAAGAGAGAGACCATTTGAATAAACACAACAGAGTAGACAATGGTGCAAAGCCAGATAGGGAGAGGCCTAAGCATGCATTTGATTTCTTTCACTTGGATTACAGTACACGGTTGCCATGGATCTCGAGTTGAGCGGTTAGATGCTCTACCCTACTTAAGAAAGTGTACTGTACTAGCTATAGAGTGTTATATACAAAGAGTGTCATATATATATATATATATATATATATATATAAGCGGAAAGAACAAGGTTTTTCTGCGAATAACTGATTAATTTACCAGTGGTAGAGTAAATATATTTAATGTGGATGAAAAGTTGGTGCTATTATCTGTGGGATAAGAAGTTAATTATTAGGAGCAAGAACATGATAGTCATTAGCTTAAAGTTAATCGGGTGATGTTGCAAAGAGAGAGGCCATTTGAATAATTATAGTATAATTTCAAAGGCATGCATTTAAGTGCGCTAACAACACCAAAAATCATCCAAAAATGGATCTTTCACAAGAGAAAGCATTTAATGAACAAAAAAAAAAAAGCACATAAATCAATCAAAAGAGATCATATCAACGTCAAATCAGCGTATAAACTCCTCGACGCAAGAGAGGGTCAACCAAACCTTTGTATAAATTGGTCGAACGACGTGCCCGTAGAAAAACCAGATGTTGGCGAGGACGAACCCGCGAATCAAAATGGGGAAAAAAACCCTAAAAGGAAGAAATGCTGGACAAGAGAAAAGAGAAGAGAAAAGATGAGCAAAGACTGAACAAGACGGGTGAAGTGGATTCCTTATATAGGGGATCGCAGCAAACGACAGCTTAATCCGAGGTGCGGGTTCGAACCCATTGAGGGCCTAAACTCACACACCGAAAGGATTAACGACGGTTAAGCCCATCTCGAACCCTTGCCTCCGTTTAAAGCTGTTGTTTGCTGCGATCCCCTACGTAAGGATCCACCTAACCCGCCCTTCTCAGTCTCTGCTCCGCTTTTCTCTTCTCTTTTCTCTCGTCCAACATCTCCTCCTTGTAGGGTTTTTTTTCCCATTTCGATTCACGGGTTTGTCCTCGAGAACATCTCGTTTTTCTCCCGGCACCTCGTTCAACTGATTTATACAAAGGTTTGGTTGACCCTCTCTTGCGTAGACGAGTTTATACGCTGATTTGACGTGGATGATTTGGATCTGATCGTTTTTTATTGATTTATTGCATCTTTTTTTTGTTCATTAAATGGTTTCTCTTGTGAAAGATCGAATTTTTGGATTATCTTGAGTTGCTCTAGCTTACTCTAGTTTTTGTTCAATGCAGACATTCGGAAAGTGTACTGTTCACTGCCATAGAGTGTTCTATATAAAGAGTGTCATATATATATATATATATATATATATAAACAGAAGAGCGTTCCTTACCCAACTCATATAGTTGTTTGCCATCTAGAGGTGTCTCAACCCAGGGAGGAGCAGCTGTGGGTAGTGTGTGGGCATTTGACCACAACCCACTTCAAGGAAATCTTTCTCGTCTGCATTTTCTTTTTACCCTTTAAAAATTTAAATTTGTATAACTATGCACTTTAAACAGATTTTTGTTCACATAACTGAAACCCATGAAGAGAAACACCAAGACAAAAGACAGTGTTAATGAGGAATAACTTCAAGAAGAGCAAAGAACCAAAGAATTCATTATACAAGAACAAGAAGAAGAACAAAAAGAAGAAGAAGAAGAAGAAGAACGATATATAATAGAGACACTGACATGCTTGATACTACTTGGAAATTAACTGGGATGCGGTGCAGTGGTTTTCATTCATAACAGGGGCGACATGAGATAAAGCTCTCTTTCTCTCTCTCGCTAAAAATTGGATTGGTCGAAGCTATCAATAGGGCCTCTATATATCATTGTGATCTCTTACAATACATCTTGGGGTGAAGATGTCCTTCTATTTCAGGACAATTTGTAATGAAATTGTTTAATGCCAAATGTGAGAAATACTGCTTCTATTGCATTATTATTTTGGGAAAATGTGACATTTTAAAAGATTGTATCTATAAAAGATGATGCCAAATGATGTTATTTTAGGATATTTTGGATGTGACAGTTCAATTTGATTCCTAATCTACATATAAAAAATACATCCTGAGAAGATACTCTTAAAATGTTGTAGGTATAATTGATCCGGAGTGAAAAATTCATATATTAAGAACACTATGCACATAAAGATTGAAAGTAACTAGGGACAATATTGCATTGCCATATACATCTTTTGAGATTAATTTCTTTCTTTTTTTTGGGCCAAAAATTTCTGGTCTACATTAGCCATATTGCAAAAATAGAACTTACTTTGTATAGTCACGATAGCCTCAAATCGTTGCCAACAAAGCATGGGGCCCGATATGGCCTCCTTAACGAGTGGCCAAGGAGTGGAAGGATTGTTCAAGGCAACCCCTTAGACCCATTATCAAACACATTGACTAGAAATAACTTGTTTTTATTTTATTTTCTTTGTTTAGGTAAATATGTCAATGGATATATATATATATATATATATATATATATATATATGTTCTTCTACCATAAAAATCTTCTATTAAGATTTTCTTCTTGATTTTGGCTTGCATTTGATAATGCTCATTCTATACTTGAGGCCATATTGCATTGCTTTTACGCCATAAAGTATTGAAATTCAACATGGTTCCATGTTTAATCACCTACGTCCACAAAAAGGCCAGACCCATCGACCCTAGGGTTGATAGTGTATGCAGCATCTCATTACATAGAAATCATACATCCAACGTTGCTCTAAAAATTTCTTTTTTATTATCATTAAACTCAAAATATATTTTTCATTTACGGCACCATAAACTTCTAACATAAAGAGCTTCTATTGAGATTTTCCATTTTAGTTTGCTTTTGATATGCTCATTAATTCCAGCATCTGCTCAATGCTGGAGGTGGTTACGCCCAGGGGCGGAGCGAGGTTTTTTTGTAGGGTCGGGCTAAGACGATTTGCGGGCCGGGCCAAAGTCGGATCAAAAGGAACGATCAATCGGGCCAAACTAAAAAAAATTGATTTTTTCAATATAAAAAAAAATTTGGCCAAGGTCGGACCAAGAGGAGCGATCGATCGGGCCAAACTAAAAAAATTGATTTTTTCAATATAATTTTCAATACTGTTTGACTTGGACCTGAATCTGAAGAGAGCAGCAAGAAAAAGAGAGAGAGTATTTCCAATATTTAATCCGCTAAGATGGGTGTTCCAATTGATTGCTCACGCATTAATTGCTTTGAGTTGACTTCAATGGCAGGAGCAAATTTCCCAACCTTCAAACTATCAGATACAGCATGCACAAAGTTATTGAGAAAACATGTTCGTCTTTTTAAGACATATATATATATATATCGAAATCTGCCTGCTACTTTTAAGGTCGAATAGCTTTTTTTTTTTATATATATTTTGGTTTGCTAATAATCATTGCAAGAAATATATTCTATTGTAAGTAATTGGCCGGAACAAATAAACTTTTTTTTTTATGGTTTTTAGTGATATAAAATAAAAAAATTACCATTCAATTATAAAGGTAGCAGATTGATTTCAGTTCCCCACATACACACATATATTGAAATCAGCTGACTACCTTTACTGTTGTAGGATTTTTTAATTTTGGGTCACTTTGACAATAAAAAATTCCTTGACCATAGTTTTCAGTGATGCAATGCACATTTGGAGACGGCTTTTAGTGGAACAATATAAAAAAAATGATGAAGGTAGCATTTGGATGGCACATTCACAAATTTGTTTTATGAAATTTAGTTTTGTAAAAAATGGGTTTTTAGTCATTTTTGAGACAATAGCTTGCCAAAAGTGAGTTTTGGCAAAATTTATTTTTTGTATAACAAAAACATGACTGCAATGAAACCATTTTTCGCCTAACCCAAAGAATAGAATTATGTAAAAAAGAAAAAAAAAAGAGACTTAAAATATCCAAAAAGCAATTAGATGTATTCAATATTAACTTGATCTCTAAAGCTTTGAGAAAGCATTTCATCAGCTTCATCAAACAAAGAAATTCTAATCTTAAGAGATTGCATACGCAACAGATTCCCTAAACATGGCTTAGAGTTCCCACGACAACATAAACACTATTTGATGGCCTTCGCGTGCACTTCTCCCACCAACACTTACGTGAACATCTTTTAATAAGCAATGCGATGTAAGCAAAACCAAAAACCAAATGGTTCCAAATAAGAAATAATAACAATTTTCTTGTAACTTCAAATTCAAGAGAAATTACTGAATGAAACCATCTTGTCTCCATGAAATTTACCTCACTAATTTGTTTCCACGCAAATTGTTGTTAGATAATTAAGTTGCAGATCGTGAGAAAGGTATTTGAGATTTTCCTCGAGAAAAATATGACATATAATAAAAAAAGATGAACACAAAACACAATTTTTGCATGAGTAGGAAGAGTATTTCATATTACCGTCTAAAAGAGAGCCGAAGCACCCACCCAGCCCCTCATCTTTCTAAGATACAAGAAAGATTATTAATGAGTTAAACTACAATTACGAGAGAAAACAAGTATGAAACATTACAACACAATGTAATTCTTAAAGCATGGGACAAAATGTAGCTGAAAAATAGCACACTTTCATCTTGCCTTATAGAAGCAACTTTGGTAGACAAGATATGCCCAGTTATCAAAAATTTCTGATTTCATGTTTTCAGTTAAACTACTGGTTATAAAAACTATCACAACTTTTCAAACTATGGGTTAGTCCACCGTTTAAGTGATGAATTAGAGGGTGCAGGGAAACTTGTTATTATGTCATCAACATGATTTTTTCAACCTTGTCATGTTCTAGCAACTGGATTGGTTAATTAAAGCTCCCTGATCAATTTGGTCTTTGATAGCAAAACATAATTAGCAAACCTATAACGCAAACTCAGATTGGCTGAAGATGGGTAAAAAAGTTGACTCATTTGAGTTCGGTCATAAATATTTACAGTGCATTTTTTCTACAAATAGATGAAGAATGTAAGTCTGTTCGGACTTCATGTTTGATTTTTCCATTGATTAAAACTGAATAATATGTAATATAAGTATTTGTTTATATTTAGTAAAGTTTGTGATATTTCACAATTCGTAAAGTAACAAATTTCAGCATTTTAGCAATGCATCACAAAAATATTACATGTACAATGACAAACCTCTGTAGACAAACTTTATTTTTAATTAGTTAAAAGTTTGGTGCAACAATTTATTTAGTGCTTAAAAGAAATAAAAAGAGAAATATGCACATATTACTAATGAAGAGGCTCCCTAGGAAAATAAGTGATAGCAAACTAGCATGATTACAAAACATTGGTTATTTTTGTTAGATGATACAACTAAAACGCATATAAAGGTGGCAATTATGCACTTATACAGGAAACAACATGGCTGGTATATAATTGAGGTGGTGATTTATCAAGTTCACCATCTTTGGTTATCAAAGATGAGAGTGAATGACACCGGAACCAAAAAATTGAACGTGAGGGCTTTATAGACAATATTAATATGAGATATTTCATTTGATAGTTCCTTGAGCCTCTGATCCATTATTTGTTTTAATTGTATCTATAGTAATTTATTATAAATGTGTATTATTTTCATAAGTAAAATTCAATGTTCATATATAAAAAGGCAAAAAAAAAAACTTTACAATGACTTGTTGCTTTTCCACTTCTTATGAGTCTTTGTGAAAATCTGGGCTGTAGATGATGCTCTGCCACAATTCCCTCTGTACTATTTGCCAAAGCCGGTTTGGGTGGAGAAACAGAGGGAAAGGAACGGAACCGCAGGTAGTGATGTCAACATGTTCAGTTGGAACAGATATTTGATCTGCGCATTTTAAAACAATTAGATGTAGAAAAAAATTTGATATCTAATTAAAAAATTAGATCGAATTCCAATTTAAAGAATGACATCCAATCGAATTTGGTATAGATATAGATGTAGAAAAAAAATTGATATCTAATTAAAAAATTAGATCGAATTCGAATTTAAAGAATGACATCCAATCGAATTTGGTATAGATAAAATCTATCTCCTTTTGGCAAAGGCATCTGCTCGAAGTAACATTTAGTGACAAAAAGGCAGGCTACTAAATGCTATCGGTGACACAGACGTTTGAACATAGAAAAAGTATTACTTGGTTCTACGATGAATTCAAATTAATATCTAGTTGACAATTAGTGGCGGCGATATGAATGCCACTAAACACCCTTTGTTTTTGCTGATGATTATATTGGAGTTGGTAGCCACAGACGACCCTTCTGAATCCTTAGATTTGATTAATTTTCTAACTCAAAATGTCCAAGATATTCTAGCTCCTTCATTCACCAAGTAGATGTTTTGCTGCCTTGATTGTTTTCGTCACCATGACGTGAAGGAGGATGAGTCGTCGACAAAAGAGAGATGCGTTGTTTCTTTTCGTCCGGCACCAAAGGCTGCTGGTTGACCTCATAAGGGGGAGGAAGAGGAAGGACGTCTATGGCACCCCTGCTGCTCAGGCGGTTGGTGAAGAAGGATGCCCACGGCGCCCTTGCTGCACAGCCACCAGGTGGTGCAAGTCACCTGGCCCCTTGGGGGGTCCGACTATTTATCGTGGTAAATTTCAACCAAAATGACCGGATTTCACTGGATGATTTTCTGTGTTTTTGTTGGAAGAGGAGAAACCCATACAATTTCCCCTACTCTACAGTGTTCCCCAGGCATTTCACTTCCTCTTTTGCTTTTTCAATTTAACCTTGACATCCTCCAACCCAGTTGTGGGAGAAGATAGTGTAGCGAGTGTGGCTTCCTGGGCCAGGATAGCTTCATGGAGGCCTGTCGTCAGGGTTTTTTTCTTTAATTTGCGAGGCTTCCGATTCCAGTTTAGTTCCATATAAGCTGCTAAATTTGGCCTACAATTAAGTAGTTTTGAGTTGAGATTGTCGTCTAGCCTATAATTAACCTCTTCCTCTGCCGTCTTCATTTCGCTTTCCTGCTTGAGGACTTCTTGATGTCTGGCCAAAGCAGCAGCAACTCTCTTCTCTTCTGCTTCCAAATGTAGTGCATGGGCCAACTCTAAGGATTCCTTCTTGGTCATCAATTCCATTTTAAGTTCCTTAATCGTCTTCTTCAGTTCTTTCCACGCACATGGTGCATCTTCGGCTATCTTGAACAGCTTTATCCTCCTCCGGTTCATGCTTCACCATCTACAGCTCAGAAAGGGCAGCTCCATGTCTGGCTTTTGCAGCAAATGCTAGATTCTCTGCAATCCCTTGCTTGATTTCTTCAGCCTGCAATTCAACAGACTTGCAATCTTCATTTGCTTGCTCTTCTTAATCTACAGGTCTACTTGTTTCTCGATGAGCCCTTTTCGATGAGCCATGATGAGCAAGATCCAAACACCATTCAAATGAAAGAGGCGGTTGCGGACAACCGCCCCATGCACATTTTCAGCTTTCCTCTATACAAAATGAGGATGTTTATTCAAATTCGATGATTATCAAAATGCAACGTCCATCCAGATGCGAGCATGGAACTATATATATTATAGGGGATGCAAGCGAATGGAAAGAATATGTCTCTTCTTCTTCTTCCGCTGCCTATCGAGGTATTTCTTCTGAACCTCAAAATTACAAGATCAATACCATGTGATGCATGTTTGAAATACTACAATGGTATTAGAGGCTCGTCTCTTGTGGCAGGGGGAACATCCAATGGCTGGAGAACGGCCCTCTTCCCCTTTGGCAGACTGGTTTCCGTTTCCTCAGGAGGAGGCGTTTGGGACATTCGGTCGCAATCAGAAGCTTTGTCACAAGGGCTTATTAGGACGGCAGTCTGCCTACAAGGGTTTCTACTCTCCAAGGCGCGTCGGAGACAACGGCAAGACGCCATCACCTGGGTACATAGAAATGAAAAAAGAAAGACTGGACACCTACTTGAGTGGAAGGCTGCCAAGACTCTCCGCCGGTGGCTGAGTTTTTCATGGCACGCAGTCCTTTTTTCTTCCCCCTTCTGGACGCACAGAGTGGCGATGGAGAAAAGCGGAGCCGCTGGCGTCTGCTGCCGGTCGCCGCATGCCAAACGAAGCCCGGTGGTCTCCGAGGCCAAGCCAAAACGAGAGGGTGGCTCCTTCCACCGGCGGGCCAGCAGAGCTGCTGCCAAGAATGGCCAGCCGAGGTCGGAATAGAAGGCGGCCGGAACAAGAAGGATTTTTTTCTCCAACCTCCGACAGCCGATGTTTGATCGGAGGGTTTGGCCCTCTGACAAAGACGGAACAGAAGGGTCGAAAGCGGAAAATGAGCGCTACCCTCCGTCCCCACGTTCCGCTCTGTCGCCGGCCGGCCCTCCGAGCACCGGGCGATGCTGTTTATCTTATTTTATTTGCTTTTTTGTTTGTATTTTTGTTTGCTTGTTGATTCACAGTTTTCATATCCGAATTAAACTTCAGATCAAGATTCAAATCCATGATTAGTTGATGATATAGATATAAGTTTAGATTGTATCCTAATCCATCAATCATTTTCCATTCCTTTTAAAAGCAGAAATTGAAGTATCTGACCACTCAAGTCGAAATCCATGGCAACTGTGTATGGTTTTCAAGTGGAAGAAGTCAAATGCATGCTCAGACTCCTCATTATCTGGCTTGGCACCATCGTCTACGTCGTGTTCACTCAAATGGCCTCCTTCTTTTGCTGTACATGGAGCAGTCATGACGTCCACTGCATCCACGTATACTTTCAATATGTGAACATACTTGCAGAAGAGATGTTCATAGTTACAAAGAGAGAGACCATTTGAATGAACACAACAGAGTAGACAATGGTGCAAAGCTAGGGAGAGGCCTAAGCATGCATTTGATTTCTTCCACTTGGATTACAGTACACGGTTGCCATGGATCTCGAGTTGAGCGGTTAGATGCTCTACCCTACTCAAGTTTTTGTTCTTGCTACTGTTCTCAATGCAGACATTAAGAAAGTGTACTGTTCACTGCTATAGAGTGTTATATACAAAGAGTGTCATATATATATATATATATATATAAGCGGAAAGAACAAGGTTTTTCTGCGAATAACTGATTAATTTACCAGTGGTAGAGTAAATATATTTAATCTGGATGAAAAGTTGGTGCTATTATCTGTGGGATAAGAAGTTAATTATTAGGAGCAAGAACATGATAGTCATTAGCTTAAAGTTAATCGGGTGATGTTGCAAAGAGAGAGGCCATTTGAATAATTATAGTATAATTTCAAAGGCATGCATTTAAGTGCGCTAACAACACCAAAAATCATCCAAAAATTGGATCTTTCACAAGAGAAAGCATTTAATGAACAAAAAAAAAAAAGCACATAAATCAATCAAAAGAGATCAGATCAACGTCAAATCAGCGTATAAACTCCTCGACGCAAGAGAGGGTCAACCAAACCTTTGTATAAATTGGTCGAACGACGTGCCCGTAGAAAAACCAGATGTTGGCGAGGACGAACCCGCGAATCGAAATGGGGAAAAAAACCCTAAAAGGAAGAAATGCTGGACAAGAGAAAAGAGAAGAGAAAAGATGCTGGACAAGAGAAAAGAGAAGAGAAAAGATGAGCAAAGACTGAACAAGACGGGTGAAGTGGATTCCTTATATAGGGGATCGCAGCAAACGACAGCTTAATCCGAGGTGCGGGTTCGAACCCATTGAGGGCCTCAACTCACACACCGAAAGGATTAACGACGGTTAAGCCGATCTCCAACCCTTGCCTCCGGTTAAAGCTGTTGTTTGCTGCGATCCCCTACGTAAGGATCCACCTAACCCGCCCTTCTCAGTCTCTGCTCCGCTTTTCTCTTCTCTTTCCTCTCGTCCAACATCTCCTCCTTGTAGGGTTTTTTTCCCATTTCGATTCACGGGTTTGTCCTCGAGAACATCTCGTTTTTCTCCCGGCACCTCGTTCAACTGAATTATACAAAGGTTTGGTTGACCCTCTCTTGCCTCGACGAGTTTATACGCTGATTTGACGTGGATGATTTGGATCTGATCGTTTTTTATTGATTTATTGCATCTTTTTTTTGTTCATTAAATGGTTTCTCTTCTGAAAGATCGAATTTTTGGATTATCTTGAGTTGCTCTAGCTTACTCTAGTTTTTGTTCAATGCAGACATTCGGAAAGTGTACTGTTCACTGCCATAGAGTGTTTTATATAAAGAGTGTCATATATATATATATATATATATAAACAGAAGAGCGTTTCTTACCCAACTCATGTAGTTGTTTGCCATCTAGAGGTGTCTCAACCCAGGGAGGAGCAGCTGTGGGTAGTGTGTGGGCATTTGACCACAACCCACTTCAAGGAAATCTTTCTCGTCTGCATTTTCTTTTTACCCTTTAAAAATTTAAATTTGTATAACTATGCACTTTAAACAGATTTTTGTTCACATAACTGAAACCCATGAAGAGAAACACCAAGACAAAAGACTGTGTTAGTGAGGAATAACTTCAAGAAGAGCAAAGAACCAAAGAATTCATTATACAAGAAGAAGAACAAAAACAAGAAGAAGAAGAAGAACGATATATAATAGAGACACTGACATGCTTGATACTACTTGGAAATTAACTGGGATGCGGTGCAGTGGTTTTCATTCATAACAGGGGCGACATGAGATAAAGCTCTCTCTCTCTCTCGCTAAAAATTGGATTGGTCGAAGCTATCAATAGGGCCTCTATATATCCTTGTGATCTCTTAGAATACATCTTGGGGTGAAGATGTCCTTCTTTTTCAGGACAATTTGTAATGAAATTGTTTAATGCCAAATGTGAGAAATACTGCTTCTATTGCATTATTATTTTGGGAAAATGTGACATTTTAAAAGATTGTATCTATAAAAGATGATGCCAAATGATGTTATTTTAGGATATTTTGGATGTGACAGTTCAATTTGATTCCTAATCTACATATAAAAATACATCCTGAGAAGATACTCTTAAAATGTTGTAGGTATAATTGATCCGGAGTGAAAAATTCATATATTAAGCATCACTATGCACATAAAGATTGAAAGTAACTAGGGACAATATTGCATTACCATATACATCTTTTGAGATTAATTTCTTTCTTTTTTTTGGGCCAAAATTTTCTGGTCTACATTAGCCGTATTGCAAAAAATAGAACTTACTTTGTATAGTCACGATAGCCTCAAACCGTTGCCAACAAGCATGGGGCCCGATATGGCCTCCTTAACCAGTGGCCAAGGAGTGGAAGGATTGTTCAAGGCAACCCCTTAGACCCATTATGAAACATATTGACTAGAAATAGCTTGTTTTTATTTTATTTTCTTTGTTTAGGTAAATATGTCAATGGATATATATATATATATATATATATATATATATATATGTTCTTCTACCATAAAAATCTTCTATTAAGATTTTTCTTCTTGATTTTGGCTTGCATTTGATAATGCTCATTCTATACTTGAGGCCATATTGCATTGCTTTTACGCCATAAAGTATTGAAATTTAACATGGTTCCATGTTTAATCACCTACGTCCACAAAAAGGCCAGACCCATCGACCCTAGGGTTGATAGGTTGATAGTGCATTACATAGAAATCATACATCCAACGTTGCTCTAAAAATTTCTTTTTATTATCATTAAACTCAAAATATATTTTTCATTTACGGCACCATAAACTTCTAACATAAAGAGCTTCTATTGAGATTTTCTCCTTCATTTTAGTTTGCTTTTGATATGCTCATTAATTCCAGCATCTGCTCAATGCTGGAGGTGGTTACGCCCAGGGCGGAGCCAGGATTTTTTGTAGGATCGGGCTAAGACGATTTGCGGGCCGGGCCAAGGTCGGACCAAAAGGAACGATCAATCGGGCCAAACTAAAAAAAATTGATTTTTTCAATATAAAAAAAAAAAAATGGCCAAGGTCGGACCAAGAGGAGCGATCGATCGGGCCAAACTAAAAAAATTGATTTTTTCAATATAATTTTTTTTTTCCTGAGCTCACCCAGGCCATGGTCCGGGCGCCCCCCCCCCCCCCCCCCCTCCCTCCGCCCTGGTTACGCCCATCCCATTGCACCGTACATGGCTTCCGGTGCATGACATGTGTTCTTCTACCCACTTCAAGGGGTAGGTGTCATGCACATGCTACCCTTTCCTTTTTCATGTAAAAACTACCCATTTCACTATGGGAAGTGAAGTAGCAAGAGAGAAAATGAAAGTTAGGCAAAGTTTAATGTTCTTTTAAGTGGTAATCACTAATTAATTACAATAAATCTCATGCTGCTCATATCTTTGTTATCAGATCTAAATGAGTATCAAAAGGAAAAGCGATTGCGCATGATGAACTCAAGTGATCTTTAATGGGTGCACGCAAAGCGCAAACCATAATGTTCAGTAGATTAACTAATGTGTGCATGGAACAGATTATCAACTCACGATTCTTGCACTAAAGCGTAGATACAGTAACACGTATTCCTTTTTTTGCAACTTAATTTCTGTTTTATTTTATTTTTTCCTCTTGCCAAGAAAAATCGGTGGCAGAAGGAGCCATAAATATACATCGAAAATTTCAATACAATCTCTAAACAATTGATCAACGAGAGGCAACTATCAGTTCAAAAAATCAAATACCAAATTTTATTGAGAGAATGTGATAAATCAAGCAACAGTTATGAACAATAAAAAATGGTCTAAGGTGCACTAGACTCTACATTGCATCTAACATGGGGAGCATGGACACTAGATGTTCCGGTCTGGCTAAAGAGTAAGAGAAATCCTTAAAGCGGGTAGACTGGCCAGCCAGCAGCATGGTTACTAAGGAAATAATCGCCGGAGGTTGCCATGGTTCCGTGAGAGTTGGAGGAGGACACCATGAAAGCGTTGTTGCTATAAGTGAACGGGATGGTCATGGAGTTGGCGTTGTGTACACCAAGAAAGGAGCTGGATGGCAGAGGAGCAGAGGAGTAACTGGCCGAAGCATAAGGAGGAGGAGGGAGAGACGGCAGAGGAAATTGGTTGTGGTGACTGGTGGCGGATGGTAGATGCATCGCCGCCATTCCCATCGTGAGCTCATTGGCGTGCTTGGCCAGAGCCAACCTCATCTCCTCCAGGGTGCCCTTCAACTCCTCAAGCTGCTCGAGCGAGAAGTTCTCCATGTTGGCGTCCCAGAAGTCGCACCCTCGCTCCGGTGCAGCTTTTGTAGCAGGACACGGCGCTTCTTCTCGACTTCGATCTGTTGGACGAGCTCGTCATTCTGGCGGTTGAGCTCATCAATGGTAGACGCATAGTGGGCGTCGGGAGGGGTGGGGACGTGGGAGGAAGGGTCGATGAAGCGGTTGATGACAGCATCAACGGAGGGGTCGCCGTAGGAGAAGGCCTTGCCGGCGGGAGAGAAGACGATGATGGCAATCTCAACACCACAGAGAATGCAGAGCTCTCCGGCCTTCTTGATGAGCCCATTTCGTCGCTTTGAGAAGCAGACCTGACGAGCCTCCTCGTTGATTATCTTCTTTATCTCTATCTTCTGCCTCCCCATTCTTGATTTGCTGATGCACCCACCATTATTGTTCCTTTCATTCTTCTTCTCCATGAGATCTAAGAAGAGTTGAAGGATTCATCTTCTTGGAAATCCTTATGATTACTCGATCGACTGCTGTGTTGCTATGAACTACCTTGCCTTACTCTGCAAAAATGAAGGAATGTAAATTAAACTTTGATCTTCAAACAGTAATGGCCAGCAAAAACTTTATAGATTTCTTCCGCAGTTAAAATAGAAAGAACAAAAAGCATGTCAATTCTCTCTCTCTTGAAACTACTGATGGAATGTCCGAGTTTACTAATTTGAACGTTTGATTGATACAAGGAAAAAAAATCAAATTAACGAATGTTTGGTGATTAAAGAGCCCATTTTTCATGTAGTAATCTGGCAAATTATTGAAGATCTAGATCTACAACCACAATTTTAACTCAATTTCATCCCTATTCCG
Source organism: Nymphaea colorata (assembly GCF_008831285.2). Lineage (NCBI taxonomy): Eukaryota > Viridiplantae > Streptophyta > Magnoliopsida > Nymphaeales > Nymphaeaceae > Nymphaea > Nymphaea colorata. The sequence continues at coordinate 7,918,674 of NC_045144.1, forward strand.
GGCCTTTCAAGGTTAGCCATCAAATATAGATCTTGGAACTGTGCCAGATTCATTCA
>NC_045144.1:9469939-9588571 GCF_008831285.2 Nymphaea colorata
AGTAGAATGAAGGGCGAAATAGGGAAAAGGAGAAGTGAAGAATTTAGGTGTTTGAAAGTGGTAGAGATAAAAACATTTGAGGGGAGGCACATGGATACCCTTTACAAATTTTAGCGGATGAAGGGTATCATATTTTCTATAGAATTAAAGATGATATAAGGGCGTCTTTTAGAAAACCTCTACATGGATTTCAAGATTTTGGAAATATAGGTTGGACTTGGGGATGAATTTCATCTAGGGTTCATAAAACTATTTTTAGTATTCTTGTGGTGCGTTAGCTAGAAATGTTTTATTTCAAATTAAGGGACTCCATTACTTGAATTGTTACACGATACTCTTATCAATTTTTTTTATGCTCGAGAGTCACACGATCAAAAGTATAAAGAAACATACGTGATCGTGAAGTACTTGATTAGGCCGGTCTCTTTCATCACCCGAGGATAGGAAACATTAGATTTAAAACTACCCATGATATTTGGACTGTTCCCCAACTGGGTCCTCAAGAACGACCCAACTTGAAAAATTTTAAGTGAATTGAGGTAGATGAGATTCAACCTAGTAAGTTGTTGATTTCAATCAAATATGTTTAATTGCATGTGAGAAAATCACGAGGTAGATTGCAGATGTGTTAACTACTAGTTTTACAGAAACTGTAGCAAGCATGATTTTCACTTGTACACTCCATTATGCACTCTATTTGGACTCTCTAGTGCAAAAAATCATAAATGCATTAATTTATTTGCAATATCGTGTCCTTGACTATATGAATTCGCTTTTGCACTTATTAACGTCTATCAAGACCATTAGATATTTAGATATAGACAGGTTACTACCACAAAGGACCACGCGCAGGTTCGTAGACAAGAGCGACCATATGAAGTTATTATGAAGTAGCCACACTCTGGCCGTGAACCTGCGCACCGCAGTTGCGATGTGCCGTAGATGTGTGGGTTTGAAACTCATGGAATGGTTTCTCTAAACGCACAAGAAGGATACATATCTTCAACAAACATGCCAACTTTTCCGAAGACATAATCTTAAAGTGGTCCTCTATTGGTTGGCCATAGACAATAGCATCTCTGTCCATGTCCATATCCAAGGGCCCATGCCATTAGTAGGGAGGTGGGCCTTTTCTGCTGCTATGAAATAAGGTGGTCGCCTTACTGTTTGTGCTGCTTCACCAAGATGATGGATTTTTTAGAACCCTCTGTCTATTAGATCATGTGACGATCATACCTTATTTTCACACTGCAATTTCATCGAGTAACGGTACTCTCAACTTCATAATTGTGATTTTGTCATAGCACAGATCTCCTTTCCCGTACATGATACCCACTCTGTACAAGAGGGTTAACGAGATTGGAGTTTGAATAGGTTGAACCTCCATCAGCCTCAGACGTGTCTGGAGCCAAATCCAACTCTCAGGTGGCATTTGAATACGTGAAACTAAGTACCCGTGCATAAATCTGCTGGGTATTTTGTACTGGGCACCTTTTTTTTGTGGAATTTTTATTCTACGTTCCATTTACCGAACTTGTTTGATTTCAAAAAGCAGGAAGAAAGACGTGGAGGACTCACTACAAAGTTGTGAGGATTACCACAAGAGATAACTCTATAGCACCACAATGCACGTGCATGTGACCCTAATTGTGGTACTCATTCTTACGCAGTCCTGGTGGAGGTGTTACCTCTTAAAACCCTGCATCAGTATTCGTGTGTTTGTGTGCATGTGTAGTGTCTCCTGTACATTTGACAAGAGCTTGTTGCTTAGGCCCACCCATGTCGGCATGTTCGCACCTTGAAAACAGTAGTGGAGCTGGAAATTTCAGGCCAGGGGGCATGGTAAGGCACTCCTAAGTCTAGTGGGGCAACTTATATGGCTAGACCTAGGACCCAAGTTCATTTCCCATTTAGGTCAAGCTGCGGACCCATTCACTTAGTTGCCTGCACGGGCCGACATGCATCTCCACCCCACGTGGGATTTTAATTTTTCTACAACGGAAGATCTCTTAAACCTCTATACTTGTCAACTTCATTAAGGGTTATCCAAGTAGCACGTTAAGGGGAAACGCTTCCTTTTTTATGGGCATCAGAAAATTTGTGTGCGTGATGCACCAACTACCAACTAAAAAGCCCCAATTTCCATTGTCAAGGCAGACATGTACAGGCCCACCTAGTCGGTCGGATGAGCTTACGGGGGACAGACCACAAGGCCTACCTAGATCCAAACCCAGAATTAATATAGTTGCTACATGTATTCCAGCATCACTATGTCCCAGCTTACCATTCGTTCTATATTGATGAATTAGGGGTGTCAACAATTGCATCAAAATTGTGATCCATAAAGTACCCACACCCACCCACACACACACACACACACACACACACACACACACACACACATATATCAATTACTATAGTCCAAGATTAATCCAAAGATTCCATACAAATTTTCAATCCCTCAATTTTCAAAATTCTGAAATATTTTCAATCCTCTTGAAAATGAACACCAGAATCCAAAATCCAATCCCTACATATGCATGTAGGAAAAATAACTTGTCAAAGCTTGAGAAAAACTAGACCTTAGATCGGTTACCCCTGTTAAAAGTGCCAGGAATAGTTGATTGTCATATTGATGGGCAGGTCCCTTTCTCCTAAAAACAAAACTCAATTTTGCTACTTCGCACATGATTTTTCTTCGGCTACACACGGTTGCTAGGAAGGACTGGGGAGGGTGCGCATAGATGGCACACCTAGTGGGACCCATCATCTCTTGTCTAGTTCTCCAGCTCAAGTTATTTTCTCAAATGCTGGGCATCAATTATGTAAAACCTTCATGGTCACACCTGTGGCATCATGCATGATTCTATGGATCTAGGACCAGTTGAGAAGATAGCATGCTCCCCTAAACTTAGTCCTACCCTTCCTCAATCTAAGGATTGTATGAGGCCTATCCTTGCTCTCTAAGTTTCAAAAATTCATCTCTTAGGGATGTATGTAATAAGAGGCATCTATTTTTGCGTTCAAGTTTTCAAAACCCCATTACCTATCAAGTCCTTATCATTAGGTTGTCAAACTATTTTTAGGACTCAGTGTAAGATATAACCTTACAAAAATCTCATTGTTACTAATGAAATGGACAACAGTCTCCTGCATATTGATGGGTGAACAAGGATAAACGAAGAGCCCTAAACCCTAGAAAAACTTAACAAGAGCCACTACCATTGATCTTGGCATAACAAAAGCTCGTTAAGGATCCAAGACTATTTTCAAAACAATAGAATTCTAAGAAATGATTGTTTACTTCCATTCTTGCACAAGATGAGATTTCATCTTGTGTCACATCAATCCTATCAAATATCTAATTGTGTCAATTTCCTTGTGTCCAGATAGACCCTTCACACACCATCTTTCCATATGATTACATTTTCTTTGGTGAATGCCAAGGCCGATCTGGAATTTGAACCATACCAACTGGACTCTACCTACCACAATGGTACCTGTCATGGTACCCCACATTTAGATGTATATTTTCATCTCATGATTTCATTCTTTCACTTATGATGACATCTAGAGGAAAGCAAAAAACTTCACTAGCAAAATGAGATCAAAGTTCTTAGAGATCGAACATCCAGATCTCAGTCAAATGAAAAAACAAGGTCACCTGTAGTTCATGATCCGATTGAAGAAATTAATTATACACTATAGACAATCCAAAAATACTAAATTAGCACTAATCTATCTCTAGAGGAAAAGTCTGAATTGATCAAATTCCTCAAGAGGCTTTCACATGGACCTATGAGGAAATGCTTGGCCTTGACACCAAACTAGTCAAACATCGGTTGACCTTAAAACCAGAATGCAAGCCAATTAAACAAAAGTTAAGGAAATTACAACCAGACTTGAAGGACAAAACAAGAAAGGACTCCAAGACCTATTGAAAGTCAGATTTATTCATACGATCGACTATCCCAAATGGTTAACAAACATTGTGGTAGTTCCTAAGAACAATGACACAATTCATCTCTGCATTGATTTCAAATATATGAATAAAGCTACTCCTAAGGATAATTATATACTGCCGAATATTGACTTGCTACATAGGTCATCCAATATTCTCCTTCATGGATAGGTACTTTGGGTATAATCAAATCAAATTGACTGCTCATGACCAACCTAAAATATCTTTCACAACTCCATGGATAACCTTCTGCTACACAGTGATGCCTTTCCGACTGTAAAATTTCGGGGCAACCGATCAGGGGGCCATAGCCGCCATATTTCATGATCAAATGCATGACATTATGGATGCTCATCTTCTAATCAATTCAAAGACAAAAGAAAATCACATCAATATCTTTTATCAAGTATTTGAAAGACTCATACAATACAAATTCAGATTAAACCTACAAAAATGTGTGTTTGGATAGAACCTAGAAAACTGCTAAGGTTTATGGTCAACAAAAAAGGGATCAAAATGGACACAGCTAAAGCAAAGACAACCATTGACATGCTGCCACCAACAAATCTAAAAGAACTCTATAGTTTCCAAGGCCGAATACAATCAATTATGAGGTTTATCTCCAATTTAGCCATGAAATGCAAACTATTTAATCAACTCCTAAGAAAAGAGGTTAAATTTAAATGGGGACCCAAATGTCAATAGTCATTTGACAAGATAAAAAAACATCTCATTGATCCTCCAATTTTAAAACCCCTAGTTTTGGGCAAACCACTACTCATACATCATAGTAAATCACTCAGCTTGTGGTGGTTTTTTAGCACAATACAAAGATGGATGTAAAATAGAACATACGATCTACTTTGCCAGTAAAACATTTGTACAATACAAAAATATTACTATCACATGAAAAGACAAGCCTAGCATTGGTCTAGATGTGTCAAAAATTAAGGCACTACCTCCTATCCTATCAAGTAAAAATTCTATCAAAACTCAACCCACTCAAGTATATCCTCAAACGATTATCCTTAAATGGGATGATAGCCAAATAACAAGTCCTATTAATGCAGTACGATCTGGAGTATGTATCACAAAAATTAGTTAAGGAGAAAGCCATTGTAGAACAATTGACAAAGTTTCTCCTATTAGAAGAAATCCAAACAAACGATGACTTCCCATATGAACAAATCGTAATGATTGAACAAGATCCTCTATGGAACATGTTCTTCGAATGGCTCTGAAAGCATTATAGGAGCTGACATAGGAATGCTTTTTGTTACTCCAGAAAACGAGATGATTCCATACCCTCTCAAATTAAATTTTCCTTATACAGACAAAATGGCATTGATTTAAGGGCTGAAGAGGCTCCTCAGATTTAGAGTATGAAGAGTTCATGTCTTTACAGACTCGCTCCTAGTTGTCAGTCAGGTCAATAGTGACTGGCAAATCAAGGATCAAAAACTGGTTCTTCATCAAAAACTAGCAACAAAAACTAGCAACATCCCTCATAGAGAAAATCAAGGAATATCAACTATCACATGTCAAACAAGAATTAAACCCAATCACTGATGGTTTAGCTAGGTCATGCTACACCGTCACCTTTAAACCTAAAGAATCATTTAGATCTTTTGAGGTTGGTAAGTTAGAACAACTCACATACATCATACCATAATTGGTGTTCCAAACAGAAAGTAGGAAAATACTTTGGTATCAAAACATCAAACACTGTATTTACTACAGAAATTTTCCGCCAAAAATGTCCTTCAAAGAACAAAAGACATTAAGATACAAGTCTACAAGATTTTTGTTCTTGCAGGAGTTCTCTGCAGAAAAGGACTCAATGCAGAGTACGCCTAATGTCTCGATAATCACAAGGCATTGGAAATTATCCAAGAGACACATGAACGAATTTGTAGAGGCAATGTAGGATATCAAACCCTAGTCAAACAAATAGTCATGGTTGGATACTATTGGTCCACTATGCAAAAAGGTTGCCACCAATTTATAAAGAAATGTATCAAATGTCAATAATATGCACCCTCAATACATGTTCCAGTACCTTACCTCCATTTAGTTAGCTTGTCTTAATGTAAGAGTTCGACTTGGTTGGCACAATCAATCCTCCATCATCAAATGATCACAAGTATTTTCTTGCAGCCACTGACTATTTCACCAAATGAGTGGAAAAAATCACCCTAAAAACAGTTGAAGGACATGTTGTGTCCTTCATCCACAAAAACCTCATATATAGATTTGGCATTCCTCATGACATTGTTTTAGACAATGGCAGTCATTTCAAACTTGAGAGAATACACAATGCACAATGTCATTTTTTTGACTCATATTACCTCCAAGGTAACATACATGCGAAAGCAATCAACAAAATTTTGATCCATGTCTTAAAAAGGACTGTTGAAACAGGTTGAGATTGGCACAAGAAAATACACAATGCACTTTGGGGCATACCGAACCAAAATTCATATGTCCACAAATGCCACACAGCTGAATTAGTATATAGGACAGAGATCATGCTCCCCTTACACATTCAAAAATCAGCAATGAAATTTGTTGCCCTAATCGTGCTCCCATTACACATGCAAATGAAAGAGATTGACATAGCTTGATCTCCTTGATCAAAGAAGACTACAAGTTATTGAACATGCTGAAGCCTACCGCGAAAGCAGCTCGATACTATGCTAAAACTTTCATCGAAAGAAATTTTAAAGTGAATGACCCAGTCCTCCGATCTATAGCTCTTTTTAGGGACAGGCCTAAAGGCAAATGAACTCCCAATTGAGAATGACCATATGTCATCAAAGAGGCCTTTCTCCACAATTCATATTGGCTAATTGATACTGATAGGGTGGAAATCCTCAATCCAATCATACACCTCAAAATTGTTTATACATGAATGTAACCATAATTCAAAATCAACAATATTTGAACAACACGTTCTCTCCAAATAAAATTCCTAAATGAAATTCACTCAAAAAATCCTACAAAACACTTTCCAAAATTCCAAGAGTGAGTTCACGATCAGACTGTGACCAAGCTAATACAATGGGCATTGGTTTGCAATGTACAATAAATTCTAATGAAATTGAGGGATCAATGTTTAGAAACTGATATTGATAATGACAAATAAAGCAAATAGCGAAGATCTAGCACGAGAGGCCATGGTAGAAAAGTCTTTGTAACCCGACAAACCTTGGCAAGTCAAAGCTATCAAACAAAATGAGTCGAGCGATGAGCTCGAGGTGAGCATAGAAGTTCCTCTGGCTCAAAGCCCTACATTAGTGGATGGGCATACGACGTGTGCTTACAACATGAATCTTAAAGGCAATCCATGAACATTTTATTTACGTCAGGCCTACTAAAGCCTTCTATACTCGAGCAAGTAAGTCTAAGGGATGTTTTATACCTGATACCCTAAGGCCAACTGCTTTGGGAACTATCAACTCAAAACTAGCTATAAGGGTTCAATAGAAAGCTCAACAGGCATGGCGTTGCACAAAGCAAACTACACAAAAACATCGAAGCAATGGAACTTCATAGTAGGTTTTGGGGTAGTAAGGTATTTCTCTCAAAAGTGAACGGTGGCCCAAAAGAAAAAAGAATAAAAAATTCAAAACGTCAAGCCAAGAAAAGGTAAAGGCAAAAAAAAAAACACTTGCCAAGGGATAAAAGGCACAAAGCACTGAGTCCTCCAGGTAACAAATGCAAAAACCTTTTGTGATTACAAAATTTCTCTAATCAATATCAATTCCTCTACAACGTTTCTTATGACATGAAGGAAGAAATTATGCAAGCGAACTCCTGCCTCATAATTTTTTTTTCACAAAAGAAAGCAATGCTCAATGCCCAAGAGGCAAACTATCAAAACAAATTACAAAAATTTGCTATGCACCTGGTAGGATCTAACCCGACGTCGACCAAACTCCATGCCGACGGTCGTGTCTACCCCCAAGATCACCCTTGACACAGCCTAAAGCTAAACCTAAGACAAACAAGAACAAAGACACAACCCAGTCGGACAAGAACCCCGACTTAAAATCCAGATAGGTTTAAGATTACAAGTGAGGTTAATCCCAACCCAAAAGACAATCCTACTACAAAATACTAAGAGGTGTGAGGCCAGTACAAATCGCAAGCGATACAATGAAAAATCTCTCACAACTCACTCAAGCAAACCATCAAACCAAACCTAATCGAACAAACCACACCCACCCGTAGGAGGCTAAGTTGGCTAGAGGGCGTGTCTTCGGCTTGGAGCCTCCGAGGTACCTCTACGCACAACAATGGCCGTAGCTGGGCTGAAAGCAAATACTACCACCCACGAGTCTATAGGGGGTTTGGAAGGTACCGGCCAAGGCTAGATTGGCGTACAAAAACCAAAGACCTCGAGGGGAAATTCCACCCTCGAGTATCGCAGCTACAGGGTAGAGAACTCCAGGTCCAATCGTCGGATGGGCAGAGGAAGTCGCGGCCCCGAGCTGGCTAGAATGTGGAAGGAGTCGCCCACTGCAAAGAGGAAAACTTGCTGGTTGCAGGCCGAAGACAGGGTCAAGCTGGCCGCAGGTGGCAGGCAACTGTAGGCAGACTTGGGCGGCAGAAACTGGCTGCTGGTCACAGGTTGGCGCCGGCAGCAATCGCCATGGGCGTCACGCGGTGGCAGACAGGAACAAGCCACGGGTGACGAGCACAGGCCGTCGGAGTGACCGGCAGCAAGCAGGTTACGTCCACGGGAGCTGGTGCTGGACTCTGAACGTCTGACTGTGGGAGGCTAAGGCGAACGCCGATGATGCGGGAGACGTTGGCCCTCCTGGCCGCACCTAAAGTCAAAGGCTCGGCCCTCCTGGCCGAGCGTGGTAGGGAGCTGAACGACGGACGCGACCCGCCTGGTCGCGCGTTGGGCTGACGACGAGCACAAGGGCCGGCAGCGTTAGTGTGAGTTGCGGCCTGAGATCCACTGACCACGAGATGACCAAGGCTGTGAAGGGGCTCACGGGCTGCCTTGGGTGCTATGGCTGTGGCCGCCTAGGGGTGGACCAAGGTGGGCTCGGGCAACCTAGGCTAGGCTCGGGCTAGGTGGGTCCACTAATGACTAAGTTCAGATTGGGCTGTAAATAGGACACGAGGTAGGTTAGGTGGACTAGGTTCAAGGGTCCAAGTATGGGTTCAAACAAATGTGGGCTCGAGGGTCAAAAGTTAACTCCTAAAATGTAGGTAGGGTAGGTCTATGGGCGTCTTGGCTAGGGAAAAATGGAAATGGATGGGGTTGACAGCCAAATGCGAGTGGCGGCCGGTTAAGGACGAGTAAGGGGAATGGGGCGATGATCTAGGAAGGGAATCCAACTAGGAATTGGACTCCTAAAAGCTTGGCTGAGGTGTATGGTACGTGGAGGATACCTTCCTCGAGTTTAGGAAGGGAGGCTGAGGTGTCACCAACAAATGTGGGCGACTAGGCTGAGGTGGGTCACACGAGAATGGGCTAGGGACAAGTGGTGGAGTGGAGGGTTTCAAAAGCCTAAAATGTTGGTCACTAGCCTAAAACCTTAGGATCTAGAATCCCACTCGATTCCACAAGGAGGGCGAGCCCAACAAATGTGGAAGAAGATCCATTGACTCAATCTCAATGGATCTCTAACCCTCCCGATGCTTGCCACGTGGGCTAGGTGTATGGTGGAGATGGCGTAAGGCCCAAAAGGCAGATCCACTTAACTCGAATGTAGGAGAGATGACTGGAAGCTCCAAATGCACCGGCGGCTATGGGTGAACACCTAGGAGATCCTCCCCATTCCACACGTTATTCCCAAATGAAGTCGAGATCTTTGGAGATTCTCTAGGGCAGCTCGAGATCATGTGAGTGCCTTGGCCGGATGCCCCAAGTGAATGCCAGAAGATGCCAATTGGGTGCTGGAATAGTAGCAGCGGTGGCCAGAATTTACCAATTCCGGCCGGTCCTTAGAATAATCCGAACTTGCCTAGCTTGCCGTTTTCTCAACTCATTCTTTTGGCGAATTCATTTCTTTCTTTTTCTTTTCTTTGCCACCTTTCTTTCTTTTTCTTTTTCACTTTTCTTTTCTGATTTTTCCGGCAAGATTACAAGCTAAAAACCGAGACTAAAACTTGAGCTTTTGAACTAAAGTAACCGACGAAAGGACTTTCAATTCTCAAGATTTGCATTATCGACTAAGAGTCTCCCTTGTGACTCGTAAGGACCGATTTAGGGAGAGCTTCCCCCTAAGAAATCTAATGATTTCTCGGCTGGGACTGAGAGAATCAAAAGCTCCTTATTGGTGGGATCTCTTCTCAAATCGATGCAACGTCGCTACACAAATTCAACTCTTAGTTAAGCACACTAACCTTTCAAATTTGAAGCCTAGAGTCGTATGCTTCTCCCTCCTAGTTGCCTAGAAGAAGATGAGCCTTCCCGGGAACGATGTGGCCTCTAGCAATCACGGTGGTGAAGTGGTGGCTGCGCCTCAATCGCTGGAATGTAGTTGGGGAATACTGTGGAACGTGGAGATTTCTTCACGCCAGAGCACGAGGAGGTCTTCAAGCCGTCAATCCTTGGGCGAGTGGATGAGTAGAGAGAAGAGAATTAGGCAAAGAGAGAAGAAAAGCCCGCTGGTTTTGAGAATGCCTTGGAAGAATTCGCCATTAGAGGTCGATTTCCCTAAATGTGACACACGAGGAAGAAGAAGACAAGAGGTGCGGGGGAAAGAGAGTGCGCAAGGGGAGAGGAGAGAGCCGTGAGGAGAGAGAGAGACAAGGAACAATTGAACTCAATTCTTAATTCTTGCATGCGAAATCAAATGTGTACAAAGTATTTATAGTCTGAACTAAACACGGATCTAAACACTCGATCCGGACCAAAGCTGAAATCCAAATGCAAAACGAAATAGCGCAAACAAAATGCATAAAAGAAAAGTTCGAGACCTATTGTCTCAATTCCTAACCGGATCCTCCTCCTCCCCGCATTAGTCCGGTAATGGATTTGGACCCCATTTGCCTAAGCGTTGGTGTCTAGGCTCGACCCGACACCTAGGTGGACTCGATCTAGATCAGGTTAAACCCACCGCCTTGGTATTCAAGTGCCGCGCCTAGGTCCCCTCCTTGTCCTTGAACCTCCTTTAGAGCCGTTGCAATTCCTCCCTCTCTTCCCTCTGCATCAACTCTAAGTTCAACAATAAGCTCACTAGTGGTGATTTGGTCTTGGTCTGCGCCACCCACTCCTCCCTCTTGACCCACACTTGGGTCTTCATGGCCTCGGTCGGCCACAGTGACTTGTAGGGCGGGCTGGTCCCGCCCATGATGACTGCTCTCGGCCTTTTCCGCGGCCTCTCTCGGCATCATTGATGGTCTGACCGTATCAGATCCACCCTCCTTAGAATGAGCTTGACCCCAAGCTCTTGTAGTAGGAAACTGGGTCTTAATACGATCAAACAACTCCCAAGACATACCACCATCAATACCTTCCCATTCAATGAGTACCTCGTGCCTGGCCCGACCTTCCCTAGTAACCCATCTGTGCCTCAAAATTCTGTACGGCCTCGGCCTAACATCGGGTAATGGCTCGTCTTGTTTAGGGACGGGTCCATGGTGAGGCTTAAGCCGGGACACATGGAAAACCGGGTGTACTAGTGCCGTGGAAGGTAGCGCAATTCTATAAGCATCTTTTCCCACTTTCTGCAGAACCTTAAATGGCCCGTAGTACCTGGGCAAAAGTTTTGAATAGGGCTGCCCTAACAATGACTTCTGCCTCATTGGCAGTCTTTTTAACCAGACCATATTGCCGACTTCAAATTCCATCTCTTTACGCCCTTTATCGTGAGCTTTCTTCATTCTGGGTTCTTTCAATGTTCTTTTGCAAGGTAGCCAGGATTTCATCTCGATTGCGCAGAGCACAATCCACTTCGTCCTCCCTGGCTATATCAACTTCGTAGCACGGGATTGAAGTTGACGGGTATCCATATAATGCCTCATGAGGCGTCATGCCGGTTCTTGAATGATGGCTAGTGTTATAGGACCACTCAGCCCATGATAGATGTTTGACCCATGTGTTAGGCCTTTCGCCAGCATAGCACCTCAAGTATGTCTCCAAGGTTCTATTTACTACCTCACTCTGCCCATCCGTTTGTGGGTGGTGTGCCGTACTCAAATTTTATGACCGTTTCTGCCATATTCATATATTCTCTCCAAAAAGCGCTGAGAAAAATAGAGTCTCGATCACACACAATGGTTTGGGGCATGCCGTGCAGTTTTCCCACATAATCCTGGTCGACTTTTGCAACCATTGGCCCATGGTAGTTCTTGGGTAGGGCCATGAAATGGCTATACTTAGTTAGGCGGTCTACCACCACCAGAACTGCTTCCTTCCCCTCTGCCCGGGGCATAGCGTCAATAAAATCCATTGAAACATCCTTCCAAGGTCTGTCGGGAATGGGCATAGGGTTCATGTGACCTGGAGGCTTGGTTGCCTCGTACTTCTCTCGTTCGCAGATGGTACACGATTTGACATATCCTGGTATGTCTGCCTTAAGGCCTTCCCACCAAAACTAAGACTTTATGCGTGTCATGGTCCTTGCTACTCCTTCGTGCCCAGCAGCACTCGAATCATGAAAGTGCTTTAATAGTTCTTGTTTCAAAGTTGAGCTCTTGGGCACTACTACTTTCCTCTTTCTGTACAGAACATCTCCCTGCATTTTGTAATGGGGTTTCAAATCTGGGTTCTGCCTAAGGGATTGCTTTAGCAATCTCAAATTCAGATCCCTATCCTGATCATGCATGAGATATTCCCAAATGTCTGACTCTAGAACCGACAAGTTCATGAAATGCTCGGGTATGCGCGACAAAGACTCTACTGTGGAGTTCTCGGTCCCCTTTTTGTACTCTATAGTAAAATCGTAGCCAAGTAACTTGGCCAACTACCTCTGTTGAATAGGGGTTGAGACTCGCTGTTTGATCATATAGCGCAGACTGCTATGGTCGGTTCTGACAATGAACTTTCGCCCAATGAGATAGGGCCTCCACTTATCAATGGCTAATACTATGGCCAACAATTCTTTTTCATAGGTAGACAACGGGCGGGCCCAGCTGGTCAGGGCCTTAGACATGAAGGCTATAGGGTGGCCATCCTGACTCAACATAGGGCCAACCCCAACATCGCTAGCATCTGTTTCCACTACGAAATATTTTATGAAAACTGGCAAGGCAAGTACAGGCGCGCTCATCATTGCTGCCTTCAACTTAGTAAAGGCTTCTTTTGCCTTGTCTGTCCACTTGAATTCCCCCTTCTTTAACATGTGCGTTAAGGGAGATGCTATCAACCCGTACCCTTGAATGAATCGACGGTAGTAGCCAGTGAAGCCTAGAAAACCTCTCATCCCTCGTGGGTCTTTTGGCCAAGGCCACTGGTCCATTGCTTGAAGCTTCTCAGGGTCGGCCTTGACTCATTCCTTGGACACAATGTGTCCTAGATACCCAATGGATGACTGTTGAAAACTGCATTTGGACATTTTGGCGAACAGGGTATTGTCTCTCAAAACTTGCAACACCGTGCGAAGATGGCCCACATGTTGCTCTAAACACTGGCTGTAGGACAAGATATCATCGAAAAAGACCAGAACAAAGTCATGAAGGTACTGTCGAAATACGTCGTTCATACATCTTTGAAACGTAGCTGGAGCGTTGGTCAAACCAAAGGGCATTACCAAGAACTCGTAGTGACCATCATGAGTTCGGAATGCTGTCTTCGACACATCCCCCTCTTCCATTCGTATCTGATGATATCCTGCTCGAAGATCTAGCTTTGAATAAATGGTGGCTCATGTCAATTCATCTAACAGCTCATCAATGACAGGGATGGGGTGTCGGTCCTTGATTGTAGCTTCGTTCAAAGCGCGATAGTCCACACAGAATCGCCAGGTATTGTCTTTCTTTTTGACAAGAAGGACAGGTGATGAAAATGGACTTGCGCTTGGTCTAATAATTCCACTCTCTTTCATTTCTTTGACCAATCTCTCGATCTCCGCTTTTTGTGCATATCCATAACGGTATGGTCGCACATTCACCGGCTCTGCCCCATTAGTTAGAACTATGCGATGGTCATAAGATCTCTTTGGTGGCAATCCTGTGGGCTCCGCAAAAATATCCCCAAACTCTTCCAACACTGACTGAATCTGACTTGGTACCTCTTTTTCTGACTTTGGCTCTGGATCCACATCCTTGGCCATAGAGACTAGCAACATCGCGGGTTGCTGAATATCAAGCGCTCTAAGTGTGGTCCTTGGTTCCACACTTGAGTTGACCGCTTTTAGGGTAACATGCCCCTCGTTAGGAAACCTCATGGTCATCTTGGCGAAGTCCCATGAGATCACCCCAAGCGTCTCTAGCCATTGAACTCCCAACACTACGTCAATGCTTGACAAGGGCACAACTAATAAATCCACACGAAAGGAAACCTTCTGTAATGTGAGCTCTACATTGGTGCACTTGCGGTTGCAAGTGAGGCTTGCTCCATTAGCCACAAGCACCCTGAGAGTTGGATGCTCTTCCGTTATATGCAGTCAAGATCCTCTGCCACGTGATCCCCCACGAAATTGTGGGAGGCTCCTGAATCAAGAAGCACAAGCACATGTCGGTCCCCTATCAGTCCTGGTACTCTCATAGCAATGGGCCGGTTTGGATCGGCCAACAAGTGACAGACGGTATCTGCTGGGCTCTCAGGTTCGGTTTCTTTAGTGGGTTCGGGGTCGTGTATCTCTTCTATCGTAGGAGGCTGATCCTCCTCTTCCTCTTCTTCACTGCTGTCCTCAACCACTGCATAAACCCGGATGTGTTTACACTTATGCGTCGGATCTCATTTCTCCTTGCACCAGAATCATTGCTTGTTCTTAATTAGTTCTTCCCTCTCTTCACGAGTTAAGGAGGGAGGTGCTCTGCCCTTGTACATGGGCCTTGGCTCTTCCTTACGAGGGGGCGGGAGGTACTTTTGTTGATGGGCATCCCTAGGCCGAATGGCCAATTGGTTTCTCCATGGACGATGGAGTGCCTGTTTACGTTGTTGTCGTTCCTCAATAGACCGCGCCTTGGCAAAACATTTTACGAGTTCGGTGTTCTTTTCTGCCCGCATATCAATCTGTATTTCCTCCTTTAATCCCCCTATGAATGCAGCAATCAGAGACTTTGGCGTCCACTCTACCATGCTTGCTAGGTTCTCAAACCTACTTTGGTATTCTTGAACTGTTGAGGTTTGTTTCAAATTGTGCAGTTCAATGTCGTAGTCCACATAGGTTGACTCACCAAATCTGATTAGCAGGGCTTCTTTGAAGTCTTCCCAATTTGTGGCTGGCTCATTGTGTTTGAGCCACCTGTACCACCTTCTTGCTTCACCATCAAAATGGAGGATGGAGGTCTGAAGCCATTCCTCTTCTGGGATGCACTAGCAAGTGAAATACTCTTCCACTTGAAAAATCCAATCTCTTGCTTCCTTACCATTAAACCTTGGGAAATCTATACCAACAAATGGAATGCGAGGTTGATTCCTAGGCGCTGCTTGGCGATCCCTGTAAGGTTCCCACATGGGTTGGTTGTGGTCGACCCTGTCTCCCCATCTACGACTATGTCCTCCCTGATCATATGTGGGTCCACCGAACCTGGGCCGATGCTGACTACCTTGAGGTCTGAATGGGTCACGATTCTCCAATTCGGGAGAAGAGTAGTGTTGCCCATTACGGTCGTTACGTCCTGCTGGAGGTGGCCTATTTGGTCCCGTCCCGTAGTATGAAGGGTTTGGGTCTCCATTCGGGGGTCCGTTTAATATGCCTTTCCCTTTGTCATTGTTGGGAGGTGGGGGTCCCGAATTACTTCTCCTGCTAGCCTCTTGACTGGTGGACATGACCCTTATCATCTCTTTAATCTCCTCCAATTCGTTGAGTTTGGAGAGTTGTTTCTTGTAGTCAGTCATCTCATGTCTTATCCTGAGAACCTCGTTTTCAATATGGACCATTCTCTCGATTGCATGGGCCTCGAGCTCTGCCGAGGGTTGCTCCTCGGGGGCAGACGTGTCCTCCTCCTCAATCTCAGGGGAGTCTATTACGAGGTTTTGCTTCTTCTTGCCCATTGTTGAGGCGGGCAGGGACAAACTACTCAAAAACTGAAAGGAAAAACTGCTGAAAACTGACTATAGCACGGGAAGTCTAGAAAACCAAAAACTGAAACTGCTCAATCAAGAAAACCGAAGCTCAAATCTGTTATAAATCTGCCCTCTTGATGAAACTGAAAGTAGATATCTCCTCCAAAAGTGTATCGAACTCCTCTGACTGCGTCCAAGGCGGTTCTGATACCAAATTGGTAGATTTGGTATCAGTCGGTGTGAACAGCTGACTTCAAACTCCAAAACCAAAACTGAAATCCAACTATCTACTAGCTCCAAACCGAAAACAAGAAATCCAATTCTGTCCACTTCTAGGAATCTGAAATCTGTCACACACTTGAATAAGAAAACCCAAGTCTAAATTGTTCAGCAATTTGCTGTTTGTTGATGCTGAGATTGTGAACTCCTCTAAGAATGTACGAAACTGCTACTGGCTGCTCAAAGGAGACTCTGATACCAAATTGGTAGGATCTAACCCAACGTCGACCAAACTCCATGCCGACGGTCGTGCCAACCCCCAAGATCACCCTTGACACAGCCTGAAGCTAAACCTAAGACAAACAAGAACAAAGACACTACCCAGTCGAACAGGAACCCCGACTTAAAATCAAGATAGGTTTAAGATTACAAGTGAGGTTAATCCCAACCCAAAAGACAATCCTACTACAAAATACTAAGAGGTGTGAGGCCAGTACAAATCGCAAGAGATACAATGAAAAATCTCTCACAACTCACTCAAGCAAACCATCAAACCAAACATAATCGAACAAACCACACCCACCCGTAGGAGGCTAAGTTGGCTAGAGGGCGTGTCTTCGGCTTGGAGCCTCCGAGGTACCTCTACGCACAACAATGGTCGTAGCCGGGTTGAAAGCAAATAACGAAAGCAAATACTACCACCCACGAGTCTATAGGGGTTTAGAAGGTACCGGCCAAGGCTAGATTGGCGTACGAAAACCAAAGACCTCGAGGGGAGATTCCACCCTCGGGTATCGCAGCTACAGGGCAAAGAACTCCAGGTCCAATCGTCGGATGGGCTGAGGAAGTCGCGGCCCCGAGGTGGCTAGAATGTGGAAGAAGTCGCCCACCGCAAAGAAGAAAACTCGCTGGTTGCGGGCCGAAGACAGGGTCAAGCTGGCCGCAAGTGGCAGTGAACCATAGGCGGAGTTGGGCGGCAGAAACTGGCTGCTGGTCACAGGTTGGCGTCGGCAACAATCGCCATGGGCGTCACGCGGTGGCAGACAGGAACAAGCCACGGGTGACGAGCACAGGCCGTTGGTGTGTCCGGCAGCAGGCAGGTTACGTCCACGGGAGCTGGTGCTGGACTCTGAACGTCTGACTGCGGGAGGCTAAGGCAAACGCCGATGATGCGGGAGACGTTGGCCCTCCTGGCCGCTGCTGAAGTCGCAGGCTCAGCCCTCCTGGCCGAGCGCGGTAGGGAGCTGAATGACGGACGTGACCCGCCTGGTCGCACGATGGGCTGACGATGAGCACAAGGGCCGGCAGCGTTAGTGTGAGTTGCGGCCTGAGATCCACTGACCACGAGATGACCAAGGCTGTGAAGGGGCTCACGGGCTGCCTTGGGTGCTATGGCTGTGGCCGCCTAGGGGTGGACCAAGGTGGGCTCGGGCAACCTAGGCTAGGCTCGGGCTAGGTGGGTCCACTAATGACTAAGTTCAGATTGGGCTGTAAATAGGGCACGAGGTAGGTTAGGTGGACTAGGTTCAAGGGTCCAAGTATGGGTTCAAACAAATGTGGGCTCGAGGGTCAAAAGTTAACTCCTAAAATGTAGGTAGGGTAGGTCTATAGGCGTCTTGGCTAGGGAAAAATGGAAATGGATGGGGTTGACAGCCAAATGCGAGTGGCGGCTGGTTAAGGACGAGTAAGGGGAATGGGGCGATGATCTAGGAAGGGAATCCAACTAGGAATTGGACTCCTAAAAGCTTGGCTGAGGTGTATAGTACATGGAGGATACCTTCCTCGAGTTTAGGAAGGGAGGCTGAGGTGTCACCAACAAATGTGGGCGACTAGGCTGAGGTGGGTCACACGAGAATGGGCTAGGGACAAGTGGCGGAGTGGAGGGTTTCAAAAGCCTAAAATGTTGGTCACTACCCTAAAACCTTGGGATCTAGAATCCCACTTGATTCCACAAGGAGGGCGAGCCCAACAAATGTGGAAGAAGATCCATTGGCTCAATCTCAATGGATCTCTAACCCTCCCGATGCTTGCCACGTGGGCTAGGTGTATGGTGGAGATGGAGTAAGGCCCAAAAGGCAGATCCACTTACCTCGAATGTAGGAGAGATGACTGGAAGCTCCAAATGCACCGGCGGCTAGGGGTGAACACCTAGGAGATCCTCCCCATTCCACACGTTATTCCCAAATGAAGTCGAGATCTTTGGAGATTCTCTAGGGCAGCTCGAGATCATGTGAGTGCCTTGGCCGGATGCCCCAAGTGAATGCCGGAAGATGCCAATTGGGTGCCGGAATAGTAGCAGCGGTGGCCGGAATTCACAAATTCCGGCCGGTCCTTAGAATAATCCGAACTTGCCTAGCTTGCCGTTTTCTCAACTCATTCTTTTGGTGAATTGATTTCTTTCTTTTTCTTTTCTTCGCCTCCTTTCTTTCTTTTTCTTTTTCACTTTTCTTTTTTGATTTTTCTGGCAAGATTACAAGCTAAAAACCGAGACTAAAACTTGAGCTTTTGAACTAAAGTAACCGACGAAAGGACTTTCAATTCTCAAGATTCGCATTATCGACTAAGAGTCTCCCTTGTGACTCGTAAGGACCGATTTAGGGAGAGCTTCCTCCTAAGAAATCTAATGATTTCTCGGCTGGGACTGAGAGAATCAAAAGCTCCTTATTGGCGGAATCTCTTCTCAAATCGATGCAACGTCGCTACACAAATTCAACTCTTAGTTAAGCACACTAACCTTTCAAATTTGAAGCCTAGAGTCGTATGCTTCTCCCTCTTAGTTGCCTAGAAGAAGATGAGCCTTCCCGGGAACGATGTGGCCTCTAGCCCTCACGGTGGTGAAGTGGTGGCTGCGCCTCAATCGCTGGAATGTAGTTGGGGAATACTGTGGAACGTGGAGATTTCTTCACGCCGGAGCACAAGGAGGTCTTCAAGCCGTCAATCCTTGGGCGAGTGGATGAGTAGAGAGAAGAGAATTAGGCAAAGAGAGAAGAAAAGCCCGCTGGTTTTGAGAATGCCTTGGAAGAATTCGCCATTAGAGGTCGATTTCCCCAAATGTGACACACGAGGAAGAAGAAGACAAGAGGCGCGGGGGAAAGAGAGTGCGCAAGGGGAGAGGAGAGAGCCGTGAGGAGAGAGAGAGACAAGGAACAATTGAACTCAATTCTTAATTCTTGCATGTGAAATCAAATGTGTACAAAGTATTTATAGTATGAACTAAACACGGATCTAAACACTCGATCCGGACCAAAGCTGAAATCCAAATGCAAAACGAAATAGCGCAAAAGCAATAGCTTAAACAAAATGCGTAAAAGAAAAGTTCGAGACCTATTGTCTCAATTCCTAACCGGATCCTCCTCCTCCCCGCGTTAGTCTGGGCATGGATTTGGAGCCCGTTTGCCTAGGCGTTGCCCTAAGCTGGCCCTAAGTGTCTTGGCTCGACCCGACCCCTAGGTGGACTCGATCTAGACCGAGTTAAACCCACCGCCTTGGTATTCAAGTGCCGCGCCTGGGTCCCCTCCTTGTCCTTGAACCTCCCTTAGAGCCGTTGCAATTCCTCCCTCTCCTCCCTCTGCATCAACTCTAAGTTCGACAATAACCTCACTAGTGGTGATTTGGTCTTGGTCTGCGCCACCCACTCCTCCCTCTTGACCCACACTTGGGTCTTCATAGCCTCGGTCGGCCACAGTGCCTTGTAGGGCGGGCTGGTCCCGCCCATGGTGACTGCTCTCGGCCTCTTCTGCAGCCTCTCTTGGCATCATTGATGGTCTGACCGTATCAGCACCTCTTTGCCACTAAGCAAAGTTTCTAACTTGTTCAACAACAAAGAGGGGCACCACTCTATAACTCAAAGTTTCTCATAATTTTTTCAATGGTGTTTTTGAAAATTTTCAAGAAAATTCTCGAACCAAGTCAATGTCCATCTAATCCAATTCAAGATCCAAGTCTATGAACCACCTGCAAAAATTTAACAAATTTCAAAAATTAAGAGTTTTGTCGTCTTTAGACAAAATTCTAAGATTAAGTTTAAGATCAACGCAAATCAAGATCTAAAACTTAAATTTTTAATCAAGATTAAGATTCTTGTTAATGAGGATTAAAATCTTATTCCAACATGAAGAGAAAACATTAAGTTGGCATGACTTTCTCCATCTCTCTTTCTTTCTCTGGAAAAATCTAGGAATGAATCGCCGAGAGAGATGATTTCCTCAATTTTTCTAAAAACTATTTATGAAAATCATTTACAAGAATCATAGTCCAGATTTAACTCAGCACGATTGAGTTAATCTACTCCAAATTCAAGCGAGTTGAAATACTCTTTCAACCTCAACGCACCATGTCAAAGCGCTCGAGACTAGATCAGCCATGATCTAGACCAATCAAATAAAAGGTAGCTCAAACAAGCACACTCCATTCAAAAATTTTCTAAATTAACCAATCAGTTTTTCAAAATAATGAAAAACCAAGAAGGCATTCGAAGAATACATTTTCTTCATCCTCATCTAGAATTTCTGAAAATACAAGAGAAAAAGTCCAAAAAAGACTTACTCTCCCCTCACTAGTTTCAAATTCAAGGAATTTGAACAAGTATTTTTTTTAGTTTGAAAAGATGGGTTAGTCCACCCACCCACCTCCCCCCCCCCCCCCCCCCAAAAAAAACCCTCCTGGCTGGGCCAAAAAATTCTGGTTCAATTGGAAGGGAAACCATCCATTAATGGTGTTCCACCTTTTTCTTTCTCAATTGAATCCTAACTATCTGGCAAGGGCCAAATTTCTATGGCTGACATAAACAGTCATCCCCTCCATGCATGCATGATTCCCAAGCTAGACAAAGAAGTCAAAGCGAGAGAGTTCATTGGCAAGGAAGAAGGTTCTACGATTTATTGGCTTCCAAAAAATTTGTCTAGCACCGAGTCATTATGGCTTGGTGCCTATCTAAACCACCCTTAGCAACCCCTTGGGAAGGCTAGACAGTAGAAATCTCTTTCAAGAGCTCCCATTCAAGGCATCATAGCCCAGAGAGGTCCAGCCTATGCGTTTCTACTCCAGGCGACTCAGCCTAAGTTGCTCCCCCATCCCAAGCGTTTCAGCCTTGCCCACCACCTCCTCAAGGCGTCTCAGCAAAATCAGCTCTCTCTCTCAAGTTGCCTCTGTCCAAACCGGCACCCCTGGTCTGCCTGGTTTTGGACAGCAATCCAAGCTGAACTTCACCTCAAGATTTTCAGCAAATCTGACCAGTAACCTCTCTAACTTTCATGAAAATGAGTTATATTTCCATGCATGTATAATTTTTCCAAAAAAAAGGAGAATCAAGCTTCATTTAGCAGCCATCTAACAGAGGCAGAATGACTCCACCATGGCCTGCTTTGCAGCAGCCTTGGAGAGGTCGATGCCTCTTCCTACCATGTTAAGAACTAGGGTTCAAATATCCTTGGTTTTTAACATCCTAACACCTAAATCAATGGGTTGCACTTCTGTTTTTCAATTAAAACAGCAACTTGATTTCAGCTTACCAAATGTTGGTGATTGGTCACCATGGTGAAAAGATCCTAACCAGTCTTATGGTTTGAGGTCTTTGCCAAGCCAACACCTCTCTTTTGCTGCTCCAAAACAACAACTATCATGCATGATTTTGATCATTCTAATCTCTACATGATATGCTTCTAAACATTGCCTTGCTGAAAATAATGGATATTCTATGTATGCCTTTTCATGAGAATGACAAATAGAAATTGCAATGGCTCATGGGTTTGGGCTGGGATTTCTTCTACTTTTAAAAGCTGGGAATGATGTCCAGCTGGGTCAATATGAAGATAATAGACATGTTAATGCATATGTGCATGCATTTCCATGATCGTTAAAACCTATTTTAGCCTTCAAAAATCAGAAAATGATGTTTTCAAAATTTTATTTAAAAAGATCCCATTCGTGCAATATTGAAAGAATATTACCATGGTTTGGGCAAAAATGTCATCCTTTCATCTATGTAATGGTATGAATGAATGCAAAGAGAGAGAGACTAATGAAGCATGTCTCTTGAATGTACAATGAATTGAATCTCACAATCACACAAAACGAAAGGATTGGATTTACTCAAGCCATGAGCATGATCCATTTTAAAATAGAACAAATCAATCCAATGGGCTCATTTCAAACTTATCTCATTTCTGAAATTTTCAGAAATATCAAGATAATTTTTAACAATGACATCTAGTTGGGTTTCAAAAGAAGCCCATAAATCCAAAATAAGTGTTTAGGCAAAATCTAAAACCCCTAGAATCAAAAATCATTTGGAAAAACAAATTTCCAAAGATCCCACCATTTTCAAATCAATATATGGAAAGCCAAGCTATTTTCAACTCCTTTTCTCCTAAAATCCATTTTTCAACAAAACCCATATTTTGTTGCTTCGTGCATAAGCCTGGGCAACGGGCCTGGCCGCCGTCGGGCTGGCCCGGGCCGGCCCGATCGGACCCAGGTCCGGGCTGGGAAAAACCTGGCCCGGGTCGGACCCGGGCCCGATAGGCCGGCCCAGCACGACTCCCGCTCTCCCTCTCCACTCCCCCTCCCCCTCTCCCTCTCCCTCCTTCGTCTCCCTCCCCCTCCTCCTCCATGGGAGCACGACGGGCAGAGTCACCTGGGTGCGTTTGATTTGAGCTCGCACCCGCACGGACGCGTTGCGGGTGCGGGTGTGGGTTCGGGTGCGCTCCAGGTGCGCACCCAATCAGCACCCGCTGATGAGCTCGCACCCAAACCGCACCCGGGGGTTGGATCTAGTTTCGAGTCGAAACCAAATCCAAACCAAGTGTATGGTTTGGATCTAAATCTGATTTCAGAAAAAAACCAGATCCAAAATCCATAAAATCAAATCCACCATTCTCACCCGTCGGCCATTACATCTAAGTTAGATACATCTATAGATATATTATATGTTCTCTTTTCTCTTTCAAAAAAAACGATACAGGACTAAAGAATGGTGGCTTTCATAAAACAATCTGTTTGCCTTTTTTTCAAACATTTCTTTTTTGATTTTTTTCCACTACCATAAAATGTATAATTTTAATTGTGTTATTTAATTTCTATAAAAAATTAATAATAATAATATTATTATTATTAATATTAATAAAATATCTTCACCGCACCTAATTTTTTTGAGATGTGCCACACCGGCACCCGCACCCCGCACACAGGTGACATAGGTCCTCATCCTAGAGTAGCCTCAAGAAGACAGTATATTATACCGAAGGACCCACAGTGAGATGAAATGACGTTCTGATTCTGAACGTGACAGCAGCATTGTTGCATACTTGAGGCAAAGAAGAAAGTGTTGTGTATAGTTATTTTGATACAGAGTCACCTGGGTGCGTTTGATTTGAGCTCGCACCCGCACGAACGCGTTGCGGGTGCGGGTTCGGGTGCGGGTGCGCTCCAGGTGCGCACCCAATCAGCACCCGCTGATGAGCTCGTACCCAAACCGCACCCGGGGGTTGGATCTATTTTCGAGTCGAAACCAAATCCAAACCAAGTGTATGGTTTGGATCTAAATCTGATTTCGGGAAAAAACCAGATCCAAAATCCATAAAATCAAATCCACCATTCTCACCCGTCGGCCATTACATCTAAGTTAGATACATCTATAGATATATTATATGTTCTCTTTTCTCTTTAAAAAAAAAACGATACAGGACTAAAGAATGGTGGCTTTCATAAAACAATCTGTTTGCCTTTTTTTCAAACATTTCTTTTTTGATTTTTTTCTACTACCATAAAATGTATAATTTTAATTGTGTTATTTAATTTCTACAAAAAATTAATAATAATAATATTATTATTATTAATATTAATAAAATATCTTCACCGCACCGCCGCACCTAATTTTTTTGAGATGTGCCGCACCGGCACCGGCACCCGCACCCCGCACACAGGTGACATAGGCGACGGGAGGGCGGGGAAAAGGGGCCAGGAGAGCGACCCGGCCCGGGCCGGGTCCAGGTCGGGCTGAGCGGCCCATCGGCCCGGGCCGGGCCGGGCTGAGCGGCCCGACGGGCAGGATCGGGTGGGATTGGGCTGGGCCCGGGCCGGCCACCCAGCCCGATGCCCAGGCCTATTCGTGCACGGTTTTTTTTCTATTGCAAACGGTCAGGAGGACAAACTGGGCAGGGAGTGAACAAAGCTATAGAGGGAAAACTTGCATTAAAAAACCTTTTTTTATAATAATGAGATGAGCTGGAACAAAGATGTTTGACTTGCACAGTAGAGAAAAGGGAAAAGATTGCATGTTAGATAACGATTTGGAAATTATTGGCTGCTAGAGAAGTTCGAGTTGCAACTTTATATCTAGACTTCTTTATTCCTTATGAATGGAAAAATAAAAGAATCTTAACTTATCTTCCCATGTCCATGCTCAAATTGTACAAACTTTTATGCAACTGAACCAGTTTGGGCTTTACAAACGATATATACACTTTAAGGTTGTCACAAAAAGGTTTTTTACAAACGATATATTTTGAGGGGTCCGATTTTATCCTTGTACTGGCCTGGCATCTACCAACATATATATATATATATATATATATTATGGGTTCCACAACTAGCACATCTGATCATGACCAGAGATTGTGAGGACTTGATTCAGAATCCAAGTTCCTATTTTTCATGTTGTATCAAATAATATTTGCCAATAATTTTCATTAAAACAAGAGTTCAAAGTCTTAAGCTAAAGAGGTCCTTGGTTGGCTAACGGATCCAACGGACATGAGCAAGGTTCAGTCTGACTTGTCATTTCTTCTCTATGTGAATACTTCGCAGCATAGTTCCATTTGGTTCGACCAAGGTTGTGAAGGAAGCATCACAGGCTAGTGTTTTATGTAATTCAGATACTGTTATCAGGGAAACCAATTAATCTGCCCAATTGCCCCTCTATTGGGACCAAACTTTGGTACCACAACCTGTTCACGTTCATAATAATTAACACAAAATTATTGCCACAGTTCTAATCAATTGAACCAATTATATCTACAAACCTAATTTGGCCTAGGGAGCTTTGATCAAACCTATATAAAAGATCAGAATTCGGTCTTAGAGCGGACGGGTTTTTGGTCTTATAACTTCTAGTAAAGTGTCCCTCTGCTTTGCGTTGCGAGTGCTTTGTGCAGTGGTTCATGGGTTGTGAGGGTTTTGATTTGTGTTCCCAAAAGCAAATCGTTACTTTCCGCTGAAAGGAGGGTACACGCGTCGTCGATAGTGGCTGCGATAGGTGGGTTGTGATCGTGGCCGGTTGGCATCACCGTTGGGTAGCGTCATTTCCGTACCGAAGGGGAAAAAGCAGAAAGGACGACAAAAGGAAAATTACATCAGCGTACGACAATAAGTGTTAACCTTGATTGACGTGATGAGAAACCGTGACAATTTTTTACTGACGGCACAAAAGCCGTGTCAGCCAAAATTGACAATTAGCATCGACCGAAGAAGGAATATTGTCAGTGATTCTCCGATCATTACATACTAAACCAAGTTTGTCAGCGATACTCCTAAAAATTTTTAACTGATTGCCCTAACCATCTGTAAAAGTTGAGTTTCAACACAAATAACTGACGAGACAACCTGCAATCAGTAAATATGAGGTCTTTACTCATGAATGTTTTTCGAAAAGTCAATGAATATAGAAGTTTTCTAATGACCTGCCAGCACCATAGCTGAGAATGTTATTCACTGACTGAACTTCATCGGTTAAAACTTTCTTTTAATTGACGGGTGATTTTCATACCGTCAATAAACCTCATGTTTTTGTAGTGGTATATTTGTCATTTTGGCTGGTAGGTTAAATTGACATTCGGATACCGCAGGTTGCCTTCAGGCTTCAGCTGCTTGTTTGTTTCTCGCCCTACTAATCCGTCTGCTGACCTCTGCACCCTCTTCTCAAATCGTTGGTATCTGAGCCTCACTATATATAGCATAAGTATGACCAGCTACTTACAGCTTCACTGAAGCAGATGTAACTATAGTGTGTAGATTACAGATAAAGTGGTTTCCTAAAAGAATTTTTTGCTTTATAAATTTTCCTGGACTTTAAAGGCCTGTTCTTCTTCTTTTTTTTCTTTTTTTTTTTGGTTGAAATTGCTTCAGCATTCATGGTACTTGTCGTAGGACCTCACAGCTTATGGCAAAGCACATTACGAACAAAAGGAAATAAATAAGACATTGTATTATCATCTTACTTTGACCCTTGGCTCCTTAAAAATTTGCAGAGACACCTAAAATGGCCTTGTAGACAACCAAAACATTAATTAGGTAGGCTGCGGTATGCATCACTTTGCCCGTATATAATTTTTCATCTAAAACAACAATCTAATTATCTCCATCAAGTTTGTTTTTTACCTCTTTTTTCAGTCATCATGCATTAATTGTATAAAGAATAGTTTTCTCACGCTAAATTTGGTAATTCACACAATGTCACTGCAAGATATATAAAGAAGATATATGCCTACCACGAGCGATTGCAGAGGTTATTTCTTGTAGTGTGTTCATCACAGTCACGCCCAACAACAATTAATGTGAATACTTAATTTGAAGATATTATAATTAAATTTACATTTCCATTTTATAGCAAATTTTCACATGGACTGATCAATGTACCATTTTCAAGAGAAATTAATGTTAAAACACTTTCAAAACGATATTTTATGTCTCAAATGTGCATGGTGGAGCCTATGAAAAGGCAAGTCTTCAATTGGATTCTTATGGGCATTATATGTACTACCTCTATTTTTGAATGAAATTCTTAAATGTGTTTATAATTATTTCTTTAGAATTATGTTACTCGCCTATAAAAGTCTAGATACTCAAAAGTAGAGCAAGGAGCATGTGTTGTATAGGTTTGATAACCAACCTATATATTTCAAATTACAAGGAATTTATCAAGAGGGTGGGATGTCAAGTGATAAAACAAGGGTAAAGTAGCAAATTCACCTTCAATTTTTTAAATTATCAAGGATAAAATTGAAACTTTGAAAAGTATAGGGACATGATCAAATTTCATAAACTCACAAGTGCATTTTAGTCCAAGTAAAAGATTAGGGTCTAAACAATAATTAAGTTAATCTAAGCATGTTTCCAAGGTAGGCCAGCCAAGTCTGATGTACCTAGCCTGACCCCCAACTTTCATTGTATCAACATAGTTTTGTGATAAAGTTAGTTTGACCTAATGATGCTTAGTTCACTTAAACTCACAAACTCGAGAACACACATGGCTCTGGATTTTTCAATTGTGAGCGAACTGGATATGCTTTTTAATATTTATCTTTGCATGGTATTTAACTATTATATTTCATGCTTAGATCTTAGATCCTAACATATTAATTGAAATGTCTGTAGTATGCTTAGCATAATTGTCCTTCATGTATGGTGAAAGAAAGATCATAACTTGATTATTAATAGAAACTCCATAGTGAGCGACACAATTCTGAGAGTGGGGGATTATCGGTGGAAATGATATGGGGAAAGATTGACGAGACACTTGGCCCAATGTAAAGCTCTGACTCAAGATGGTCGAGGCCCAACAGGACTAGATACGGTTGATGTCTTGTTTTTTCCCTTTTTATTAGTAGGGAACTTCTCACAAGGGTCGATTAGCGGGAAAATGACTGCAGCATGATCATAAAACCAATGTATCATCCGTGCAGCACGATCATAAAATTACGTTTTTTCTGATAAAGTGCATCACAACGTCAATAACGCTCTTGATTTCTCAGATGAAGTTGAGAAATCATTGGAGGAAATTGCACATAGAGACCTCACAGCGTCAGTGGGTGCATGTTACAGCTGATGCTACCCATGAATCGTCATTGCTTCACACCATGAATGGTGAGACTTCAGCCCCATCAGTGAATACCTGCGCTCACACTTTCGGATGCTACCAATCGTCAGTGTTAAACTTTTTTGAAGTCATCAAACAGCTTTGGAAGGTCCATGAATATTGTTTATGCATCATTAGCAAAAGAGGCGAGCAATTATCTTCCATTTGCTGCATCACGAACATGAAGCCACGGGAAGGAAATTTGGTGGGTAAATGGTACGTGGTTAGGATAACCTTCCATTTTCCATCAAAAATCCAAGTAATTGACACGAATCAACACAGTTGGGGCTTTGGGGGAGATCCTGAAGGCTGAAAACTATCTCTATCTAGACGAATAGGCGTGCAGGCCTGTGGTGGAGCTTGCGAATATGCACAGGTTGGCGATTCTCTCTCTCTCTCTCTCTCTCTCTCTCTCTCTCTCTCTCTCTGTTGTATAAATGTGTTGATTTTGATTTAGGAATTCTGCTTTGCTATTGATCATGTGCATAAACATGTTGATTTTGATATGGGATTTCTGCTCTGCTATTGATCGTGTGCATAACTTGTTCGATGAAATGTGCATAAACATGTTGACTATTGATCATCTGCATAACTTGTTCGATGAAATGTGCATAAACATGTTGACTATTGATCATCTGCATAGCTTGTTCGATGAAATGTGCATAAACATGTTGACTATTGATCATCTGCATAACTTGTTCGATGAAATGTGCATAAACATGTTGACTATTGATCATCTGCGTAACTTGTTCGATGAAATGTGCATAGACATGTTGACTATTGATCATCTGCATAACTTGTTCTATGAAATGTGCATAGACATGTTGACTATTCATCATCTGCATAACTTGTTTGATGAAATGTGTATAAACATGATGATTTGGAAATGGGATTTCTGTATTGACCATGTGCATAACTTGTTTGATGAAATGTGTAATTGAATAATAGCGCTTTTCTTGTCAACAAAAGAACCCTCTGCAAATCTATTTTGTTTTAGAAGGTGTGTGTGTGTGTGTGTGTGTGTATATATATATATATATGACGCATTTTTTAAAGAAACAAACAAGTGAGCAAACATAAAACTTCAAATTCATCAAAGAATGCAACTTTCTTCATCTTTCTGTATGAAGACCACCTTTTCATACAGATTGCAAGTGCAAATGTGTTGCATCACGTGGAACAAACAATTGATTTGGTACTCGAACTTGGTGTCAATGGCAGATGCTGATCCAGGCGTCAAACCTCACAGCATCCTAAACAAACTCCATTCTGAGTTTCACATGAGATTATGCAAAGAACTAGATGCATGCCTGCTTTATCAACCCTTGAAATCGTCAACTTTCAGGGAGCCATCCTTCATTAGATTAATGCTTAGGCTCTTCAATCTCTCCCTTGAATAGTGGCAAGAAGCCATTCTCCAATCCGTTCCCATTTTCTCCTGATTCGTCCGTCGGAGCTTCCCACAGCTCATCATTTCAATATAGCCACTTTCATCCTTGTCAGAAAACAAAAAGGCTCTTCAAAAGTGCTCGTCATTTTCTATCATCTGCAAGTGGACTGTGGCAGTGACAAATTCCACATAGTCCAATGTTCCATTGCCAACAACATCAGCCTTGAATTTGTCCCATCCATTGCCAAAAAAATAACAAGAAACAAGTTTTTAACAGGATTAGCCCAATTTTGAAAAACAACAAATTAACAGTTGCAAACAGGAAACTCATGAAGAGTAAGAAAATCCATGTATAATGATCAAAGTTGTCCCATGCTCCCAGCTACAGAAAACCAGGAAAAAATGATGTTAAATTTTGGAGACCCACATTAATACATGGGGCATAAACGTTTTTGTATTTAGGATGAAGATGCATATAACAGGAATTCCACGTAACTATTTGCCAAGGCATTGATTAAACAGGAATAACATCGAGAGAGTAAATTACTACTTCTGCAAGGAAGGTCTGATTGCTATTAGACCATTCCTTACAACTAGGTGAGTGAGACCATTGCTGCTTCAAAAGAAAAGGAAAATGGAAAGAATGTGCATATGCATGAGGAAACCATCTTAAACATTCCATGAACCAGTAAGCAATACTGCAGCACCGTACACCATTCTACCTACTAACTGAGACATTCGCCCACACCCATCTGTATATTAGGTATGAGTATAGCAAAAACATCTAGGTTATTGAACATAATATCTGCAAAGATGGAATGAGAATCTAGTTCAGCTTGTTTTTAATCAAAGTATTGGCACTTAGCTATATCGACCAAAAAGTTATCTGAATGAAGTCTAAACAATGCTTAATCCACTCCACAACTGTTCATAAAACAACTAATGAGTATGTATACTGACAATAGGCTCTATGTGTATTGATTATCTATGCAGCTTGCTCTGCAGTCTTGACAAAAGACTGCATAGTTGGCCAGATCCTTTTTCCAAGACGACCAAGCTAGAAATAAAAACTCATCCAAATGAAAGCGCTTGATCGTTATGACAGTGCAACTTGACATTCCAGCTATTTCCTCCATTTCTATTCAACTTCAACTAGTGCTGTAAGCATTTCCAAGCCAACTTCAAGTCCTTTTGTTGTCTATTCACAGAGATAACTCATCTCAGTCTAAGTTCTCAGCACATACTCCTGTCAAGCTACATTCAAGATTTATTTGTCCCATTTTATAGGTTTGAACAGGCATACTCAGATCCTCTCAAAGGGGTTACCTATCGACCGAAGTTTTACCCAACAATATCATAAGAAAGTGGAATCCATTTTCTTAGCATTATTAAGCAATATTTTGACGTCTCTAGATTCCAACTTGCCCTGTTTGTGGTGCTAAACACACATGAACATAGTGCATGTGCAAATCACTCATGAATAGATTGGCGAGCATCGGTATTTGTTGTAGGTTGTAACTGGCCGACGTGGAAACTCGTCCATGTTACACATCTCATGACTAAGACTAAGAAGACAAAACATGAGAGGCATAGAAGAATTGGAAAAGTAGTTTGGTTGTTGCAATCTACAAAAATTCATTACTCAAAAAGCTAAAAGAACTAACTACCTAGCAAACGTACTGCTAAGTACTTGCCGCTTCCTTCAACATTTGCATCTCAAGCTCTGGAATCCA
Source organism: Nymphaea colorata (assembly GCF_008831285.2). Taxonomy (NCBI): domain Eukaryota; kingdom Viridiplantae; phylum Streptophyta; class Magnoliopsida; order Nymphaeales; family Nymphaeaceae; genus Nymphaea; species Nymphaea colorata. The sequence goes on from NC_045144.1 coordinate 9,501,233, forward strand.
ACTTTCTGCACAAGCAACCATAGATTAATAATCTGAGTTTTCAATATAACAATGAGTTAGAGATATCATGATGCTGAAATAAAGCATGGATTATCAATCTAGAATATGATTTTGGATCTCAAGCTCGGATTTGGATCCAAGATCTGAGGTTCAATTTTTCATCTGGTGCTTGGAATTGGATCTAGATCTGGAACTAAGGCACAGTTTTGGATCTAAAGATAAAATTTGGATCCAGATATGGACATAGGTATCTGTTTTGGATCTAAAAGCTTGAATTTGATCTGGATCTGGATTTAGGGCTTTTATATGGAGCTTGTATTTGGATCCAGTTCTGGAACTAAGGTCCAATTTTAGGTCTCTGTATGAGTTGTTGGAATAGATCCAAATTTGAATTTGGATATGAACTATAAAATTGGTTTGGATTAAGGATGACTTTGAGTCTAAAGTCTGAAATTAGATCCAAATGAGTCTCAAATGGAGTCGACAATCAAATCATCGAAAAAAATTATCAGAATTAAGGGAAGGCATTTGTGGCCAGAAATTCTTGAAAATTATTTTAAATTGCTAAAAAAACTATAGACTTGAAAAAATTGCGGTGATTACAATGTTACGCCATTATTTTCTGTTTTACCCTTAGGCAATAAGGGTCTTGTTTGTGGAAGGAGTTATTTTATTTACACGTTCATGGCAGAGACATACTTCTTTATAGGGCATTTGTAAGCCATCATCTACATTTCTAAAGCAAGCATTCGGTTTCTACTCCTTTTTCCAACAACAAAAAAATAAAAAGTTAACAAAAAAAAACCTTTGAAAACACGATTTGACAACATTTGTGTTTGCAAATTTATTTCCGGATACTTCGAATGTCAAAAGTGTTTCATGCATTCCTCAATGTTCCACCTTCACACTTAAAGTCTCTCTCTCTCTCTTCCCCAACTTATATATATATATATATATATATATATATATATTGCTTTGGAAGAGGACTTGAAAGAGAGGAGGGGGGGGGGGTGGGAGGGGTCAACAGGAGTGATTCTTTGTTGGGGAGGCAGAAGAACGTGGCGTCAAAGAGATCATCCCCATTGATGGTAGCAAACATTAGTTTGAAATGTTCTTCCCAAGGGTAAAGATCTTGTTGGAGAAGATGGAAGGTACAAAGGTTGCAGACGTTGATTAAGGACTTCTCTTTTAAAGGGCAAAGGGATTACTTATTGACGTCGAACATCCCCACTCCTTTTTAAGTGTTAAAAAGAATAAAAATGAAAGAAAGAAGGTTGCGGACGTTGAATAAGGAGTTCTCTTTGAGAGGGGAAAGGGATTTTACTTACTGAAGTAGAACATCCCCTCACCATTTAAGTGTTGAAAGAATAAAGATGAAAGAAAGAAGTGGTCGTCCATGGTTTGGAAGCAACTTGAACATGCTAGAACTGACTAAACTATGTCTGTGCAAGATGGCAAAATTCAAAACGATAGGAGTAAGAATTCCAGACTGACCTCTCAGCATGCATACTAAAAATCTGCACTGGATATTACCCCTTAAATGCAACACCTTGTCATTGCTACAAGTGACTTTGATGAAAGATTTTCCGTATAGAACTTTTGTTGAATTACCTTTTCATGGAAAAGCTTTTCACACTTTCCCCCCTTTTCCCAACGTATCGAAAGCTTGAAGACACTTTTTCTTGGAACTATTGCAGCACTACTTTTGTGTTTGACTTTGTGGAAAAACTAAAAAATTCGCTACGACCAGTGACCACCTGAACACTGTCCTCAACTTTGCACAATACGCTTCCAGAAAGCAAACAACTCACTCCAAAAGGATCTTTCTTGGCAGCAGAACTTGTACTCGAGCCAAAAAGACCGGGGCCGGAAGAAAGAAAAGGAAAAGAAACCCAACTCTCTTAATAATGCTAAGATAATTACCGACCTTAAGATGTTTCCGCGATCCACTCCTTTGGGGAAATGACAGATTGACCATCCATCTTGCCAACGGGGAACGTGGAGCACCATATTGTTTCACACATCCTTCCATCCAGAATTCATGGGATCCAAGTTACTTAGTTTCTGTTAGACAATTCAACAAACAATTGCCGCGCATGGCTAGTATTCGTGCTAACGCATCGACGAAATCCATGAAACTACATTATCGCAGCCAAAATGCAGAGTCACTTCATCTAATTTACCAAGAGTGATACTGGTTCAAGCGAAATTCAGTTTCTGAATTAAGCTTCAGCACCTTCCTGTGAAATCACTCACCAACCTGTAACTATACGCCTCCACTGATGCCCAGAGGACGGATGAAGGCGTGAAGCTCATAGGACAACGCTGCCCTTAAACAATCAACAATTAGAGCATACAAGCGTGGTGGTCGGAGGCGGCTTGAGTTTGGATTTAGAGCAACGAATGGTGTCGACAGCAGCCGAAGCTTATTCTGAAGTCTGAACAAAGGTGGTGATCGGAGGCCGATTGGCAAAGCAAAATGGTGTTGATGGTCATGCCGAGGCACAATAAGGCAACGATAGCCGAGCAACAACTTTACTTTTCCCACCCAAAATACCGCAAAGTAAGCATGCAATTTTGTTTCATTAGGGAAATGAGTGAAATATCTTTCCGATGATCTTCGAGAATGTAGGAAAACTTTCTGTTGATTATTTCCTATAAGCCAAGAACACCTCTCCGTGTCACTTGGCGAAATATTCCAGAAGCCACCATATTTTTCTTTCAACTTTCTTTCTAATGGCACTTATATTTAATTGGGACCGATCAACTGTAAAATTGGTTAAGAGAACGTGGCTAGGCGAATTTTCATGAAAAGAAGAAACCCATTGCCGCCTATTCAGTAGGTACAGAAAGGTAACACGAGATACAATGAAAGCATGCTTAGTGTCCATTTAAATTGTCAACCACCATTATAACACAAGCATCCACGCTGCAAGGTGGTAGCAGAACAAGAGACGAAAAATTAGGTCATTTGTGCAACGAATTAGTTAGAAACGCGAGATACAGCAAGTGGGATTCGTTTTCTTTCCCATAAATAAAGCTGCAAGCACCACATAAGGTGGAAGCAATTCACATATAATATGCATGTCACCCCAAACAACTGAAGTTTACAAGCCAAGCAATCTTGCAAAATCAAGAGTGCTTCAAATTCCTACAGGAAACATACTTTACCCTTAATAACCCTTTACAATAACTCGGTGCATTTCCTATAGGAAACATACTTCACCCATAATAACCCTCTACATGACCTCAGTGCAATTAAATTCACCGATGTTTTCATGTAGATGGCATTATATAACCAGAAAAGAACGTAAGATGTTTATCTTAACAACCAATAGCAGGCTTCGAGTCTTGGAGAGAGATGATGCTTTCAAAGGCACCAACAAGAGCTTTCACCTTACTTTTTCTGGTTTCAACAAGCTTATTTGCAGTCTCTTCAATTACTTGATTAAAATCTTGGGTGTCCTTCTTGACTTGGACATCTTGATGTCTCAACACCACAGCTGGAGTGGCAGGACTGTCTGAACCGTTGGTCTGCGCTTTTGTTTTTCTCCTAAAGCTCCTTCTCCCACCTTCAACCTTGCTATCTTGATTCTCAATGGCTCTTCCCTGCTTGAACCTAAGCCACATGGACCCACTGTTCTCTGCCTGTGCATTAAGCACCCTTCCTCTCCTAAATTTCAATTTTTCTGGTGTGTTTTCCTTCGTTTCTAGGGTGGAAATACTACTGCTTCTTAGTCGCCCTTTATTCCGATCTGAAAGTCCTACATTCTTTCTGCTTCCAATTTCACCATGATCATGCTGGCCATTTTTTGTGCTTCTATATTTCTTTGATCCCAAGCGTACAAGTCTTGGAGGATGAGAGTTTAAAGATAAAGAACCTGAGGGCTTAACTTCTTTTTTTCCCTTGGTTGGTGCCGTATCCTTTGGTGCCTTAGCCCTTTCAGATCTTTTCTCAGAGTTTCCCCATGAGTTCCAAGTTGGAACTTTTGTTACCATCGGTTTATTTTTTGAAGCCAACAGCGACTTCGAAGAGGATTCAAATTTGAGTGGTTGTGATACTGCTGAAGTTCTCTTAGACCTGTACTTTGTTGGTGTCAAGGCTGCAAGCCCACGGTCCTGAGAGGGTGGGGACAAAGAACGTGTTGATAAATCTACTTCTCTGGTTTCTTTTATCTCTGATATTCCAATGTCCTTAAATATTGTTTCCCTGATTGCCTCTCTTCTTCGATCTCGTAACAGATTTGAGGGTCGAGGCTTTGGCACAGGTCCAGGCTTGGAAGCCGGTGTTTCAAGTGATGCAGCCTTCTCTTTAGGTTTTGAAGTTGCATGTGTTCTACTGCTGACTTTCTGTCTCAAGTTTGCATTTCCATGCCTAGGAGAGACCAATAATGACAGGGAACTAAATTGTTTACCTGGTTCGTTCCCTACAGTTTCTACTAAACTCCTCATCTTATTATATGGATCACCCATTGAAACTCCACGAAGATCATGTGAAGCAGACATTTTCATCAAATTCTTTTGGTTACGGGACCCCTTAACTGAAGACAACTTGGCGTCCGGTGACGCTGGTTGAGTCAGAAGCTTAGCAAGTGGCCTCTGTTTTTCATTGGAGTTCCACATCCTGTCCCCTTTTGTTCTTGTGCTGTCATTTTTCAGAACCGAAAGATAGACAGGATGCTTTCCTTTTGATTCCAAAGCATGCTTTCTCCCATATTTGCATAAATCATGACAGGAGCCTGTTGATGCTCTTAGATAATGAGGCAGGACCTTTTCTTCACTAATAGCAGGGGAAGATGCAGGATTTATAATCGATTGTCCTGTTGAATCTCTTATCAAGTTGCCTCCATTTGTTTCCTCACCCTCAGAAGACAATGACTCAGTGCTCTTTTCCATGTTCGGCATGTCTGCCATAGTCTGCAGCAGACCAAACTTCACTGCAACGTACACTCCTGCTGTAAACAAAATTTATATGTTAAAAATAATCTGAGGATGGGTTACTATCAATAGATAAGTAGTCCTTTTATCATTAAGAGCTATGAAACTCCTCATGAAAAGAAAATCTCGAAATGATCTGGGGAGTGGGTACTATCAATAGATAAGTGGTCATTCATCAATAGTTATGTAAGTCTCCATGAGCAGAAAATCTTAAAATTGCTCATAAACAGAGTAAACTAAGAAACTCCTGATAGCCCTGAGATCATTCTGTTGTCCGAATTGCCTAAGGCTGCTTTTAACGATAAAATTACAGGTCATTGCCGATACGGTACTAGCAAATGTCTGCCATGCATGAGAGCTGCAAGGTTCTTGCTGTTTCAACAGACAGCAAGTCTATAAACAACAAAAGAAACAAGAAGTTCCAGGCTCGAATATCGTAACAAAGTTGAAAACTCCAGTCCGCATTTTAATAGTCCAGTGAGCCCCAGAGAATTAACAGAAAATAAAACTGAGGAATTTCAATCAGAATAGCAGTCAAATGGATGAGAAAACAATAGGACTCTTGTAAAAAGGATGGAAGTACGATGAAGATCACAAAAGAAATTAACGAAAAGCTTGCGTGCCTTCTGTTCGAAATTTCTTCTTCCAATCCCCTGTATGTGTGATATGTCTTTTTCTACGGGACTTCCAAGCGAAGGAAGAAAGGAGAAGAAGCACCTCGCAACGATCTGCCAAAGAGTAACGATAGATGTCAGATAAGTAAATTCCATGGACATTTAATGCACGAATCTTTTCAGCCTCTTAAAAATTGCAACGTGCTGAGAAAACGGAAATGGCAACCAGAAATGTACTTATCAAGGATCAAACCGTTCACTGATAAAAAACCATCAGGCAATCACGGCAAATGATTTCATCTTTCCTTTTTATCCCGTATCTTTTCTCCATTAAACACGCAACAAGAAGGCCAACAAATTTCTAAGATAAAGACTTTGCTGGTTGCCCTTCGGAAGGAATATATTATCTTGCCAACGATTAACCTTATAAAGGATCTTCCATTCATGAATCACAAAAAAAAAAAAAGAATTTCAATCTAGAAAAATGAATCTCTTTTGGAACCAATAGCTTTCACGATGACAGTGAAATACGGAGAGCACCGCCCGCAAATCAAGAAATAAAATACTGCAAAAATCATAAAAAGAAAACAGAAGTTGGGTATGAGTTCCATCTTTCTCGTAGACATTAACCAACAACATAAAGGAAAAAATCAGAACGAGAAAATCCATATCAAGGATTGAAGATCGGAAGGATAACAGGACGATGGAATTAAAAGTACCAAAGCCTACTGAAACAAAAACAACCATACAACCAATGAATCAAATGAAGGAAACTCCAACCAGATCAAAAACTCCAATCAATTCTAAATCGACTGACACAAAACTCACAAATCCTTCTGCTTACCCTCTATCCACCTTCCAAAAATGTCGCACCAAGTTCAGACTTTTCCTTGAACAAATCTGCAAGAAACAGATAGGTACACATCAAGGTTAAAGAAACCCATGACCCATTATCATCCCACGATCGCAACCGACTGCAAAATAATGGAAGAAATAAGACAACGCAGATAGAAGTGTCTGGCCAACAACGACCAAGAACAGCTGCGGGAGACCATACCTTGGCAGAAATCTATCAGAGAATTCGCAGATGGAAAAACCGGATTCTGGATTTTCTTTCTCGAAGGGGCGACGTCAAGAACGTCAGCGGAAGGCTCACAAAGGTAATTCCAACTCTTTGGTTGATCGGCTGCGCTGTGGCGCCACCGCCGCGTTAGTTGGAGGAACAATAGGTGGCCGTGCCGCGAGAAGTTTACTAAGAATAACTTCCTTTTTCTATGTTTATTTGTTAAATAATATTGAAATCCCATTCATTTACTATAATTATGCTTCTTTACGTAGATTGTCGCCCTTAGCTGAGAGAGAGAAAGACCTTGCATAGCCAAAGACAAAATTGTGACAGACAGCTTTGATAATTATAGGACTCATGACCCCACCATGCGTTTTTGTTTTTCTCGGAATGGAATTCTTCTCGGCTTGTTGAATGGAATGACGCTGGCAGACGTAATTAACTAATTATATCGAGGTCAGAATTTTGAAATTACTACCCTCGTAATTCTCTCTCTTCTCCTCTCTCTCTCTCTCTCTCTCTCTCTCTCTCTCTATATATATATATATATATATATATATATATACATATATATATATATATATATTTTTTTTTTTTCTCATGGAAAACATGTTCATTGTTTTGTTGATTTACAAAATGGCGTCCGAAATTTTGGAAATTATGAATGAGTACCTGATAAGTGATAAATAAAAAACTCTCTTGTTGGGCCACACCGGAACTAATAGGAGTTGGTTACATCTTAGTTAAGATTATGAAACTGCTCCATAGGCACGATGACCTCCCATCCATATGCAGTGGGTGGTGGTAACAAGTGCAACGGTCTAGGTTCAAGTGGTGATGCATGTTAGGGTTATGTCATTTCACCATGGTAAGCGGAATGTAGAAGGCAAATAACGACATACGACAAAACTTGCTGCATGTCGGTAGATGTTTTGTGCAATTCCACGGTGGAAACGGAAGTGCTCCCGGTGGGCCCTTTGAGGTGGTGTTAAAAAGGAAGAACTCCCTCCCAAAAAAGTGAGAATCCAAGAAAGATTATCTTCTTCCAAAAGAAGAAAAGTGGGCCCAAAACAACACACATATGCACTCTCTCTCTCCTAGTATTGGTTGGCTGTATAAATGAAACCGAAACAGTAGTCTAAATCCATCCTGCCGGAGGTTATGCCTCCATCGTATTATTCCAATCAACAATCCATAAGGTCAGCTACCAAACGAATGGGGCGAAGTTGCTGAGGCAGGCAATAGCATACTCTACTTCCCTAATACATAGGGGCAGAGTTGAAATTCTTAGCTGGACACTAGTAACAAATTTTAAATTTTTAAAGAGCATCAATATATAAATAAAGAAAAAATGCTGTAAAGTGTCAAATATAAAAAGAAGTATTTTTTTTTTTAGCTTTGCATGGGCAATTGCCTACACTGTGGCCACACCTGACAAGCACCTAGCCACCGTGGCTGGGCCATTTACAATGGTTGGAAACAATCGCAGAGACCTTGACTCTATTTAAAATCTGCTCCAAATCTTTCCCCATGTGTTCAACATTTGTAAACCAGAAACAAATTGGAATCGACCCTGCACACTAATTCCTGCAGCAGCAAACTTGTATTCTTGAATGCATCTCACACCACTCAGAATACAGGTTTCATCCTCATCTTTGACTGGCCAATCATCCACTAGGATGCCGGTCTTAGCCCAGATTATAAGCGCCCAAAGATCGAATCCGCACTTAGGCCATACGAGTTAAGTAAAATTTTTCTGGTTTTCCATTATAACCTTTTAACGCAAACTTTTCTGTGTCTTTTTTGTTACCCCTTTTTTCCGTTCTTTCTGCGTCGTAAATGCCGCTTAGGTCCTCATAGGAGGGCTGCCCATCACCTAGTCTAAATGATAATTTAGGACTAAGCATTGGGTCAGCTCAGCCAAGAAGCCGGCTCGGGGCTCAACTCAAATATCCGGACCGGTGCCCACCCGTACTTCCAAGCTGTCAATTGGAAAAGAATCATTTTTTAAAGTCAAGTGTTTTTTTTTTTCAAATTCACATTTAAAATTAGATATGTAACATAATGCATTTAAATATGGTTCACCTTCTAAAGATCATCGAGATCCTACCTTGCACTTCGAATGCAATATGCACTCCGGTTAAATATTTTTATGGTGAGTTTACATTTTTTTTTATAAAACTAATCATAAAGACGGGCGCTCATGCTAAATCTATGGATAAAAATGAGTGCATGCTTTGGATATATGCATGTATAAGATAATATATATAAATCACAAAATGCAAAATCATTCACGTTCAAATATTAATTTAAAAAATAAGATTTACGCATTGTAAAACACATATTCACTTTTTAGGTTTTGAGTCATGGAGATTACATGCTACAGTTAGAAAAACACATGCATGGCTGAGAAATTTGATCAGTGCGTCTTGTAAAGTTTAGAGTCTATTTCCTGGTCGATATAGACGTATATATGCGTCCGTATTACATTGGCATCATAACAAATTTATCAGTTCGCAATTTTTTGATGTAGACGGTACTTTGAAAACACAATTTACTAAGAAAGTACCGAAAGTTCGAACAGGAGTATATATATATATATATATATATATATATATATATATATATATATATATATATTATTTTTGCATATTTATTTTCCGGTGCCGTAGACATATATTTTTTAAAGCATGATGACTTTGGCATCATATTGTAAAAGCTATATGTATTAAAAAAACCACGTGTTCAGTTTTATATCACCATGGAGATCTATTTTAATGTTTCTTATATATATTATAATTTGTTCGTTGGTATATCCTTTTAACTAATAATGGAGTATCTCAAGCCTTTTTGGAATCCACCACATGTTCTCAAATTAAGCATGGAAAGAACATGCGAGCAGAACGACGGGTTCCACTTCGCCCTCTAATTGGCCCATCGTGTGGCAACAAGAAAGAAAAAAAAACTTTTTCTTATTAATATAATAAAATAAAATTAAAAAAAAACCTTTTCTTATTAATATAATAAAATAAAATAAGCAGCATAAAAATATTGGTTGGCCAATGAGTTAGGTCTGGTGGGGAATTTTGTCATTTTCATTATTGGCAAATCTAGTTAGCGGGCGAAAGCTGTTTCTGACTTGACTTGAATGCAGTCCTGCCAGCTGGTATACGTCCTTCCCTCTTAATTTTCCCACCCCTTACCCCACAAAGAAAATCAGTTCATATGTATCTACCTTCTAATAACTTCTTTTGAGAGTTTTTTTTGACGAGAAAAGAGTTAACAACTCGCATAGTTCAAATTCTTTTTACTAGAGAGATGCTCGTAAAAAAGAAAGCCATACGTAGAGGATGAAATAAATGTGAAAAAGAAAAAGTTCTGAAATATGCCGACCCAAATCCACCAAAATTCTATCTATTCTTCACAAAATTATCCACTCTGTAAAATTTTACAGTAAATTTTATTTACCTTTTCACAAAAGTAATCGTATAAACACGGTGCACATGGCTGATTTCTTAAGAGTCAACTCTAGTTATTTGGTTTCCGCGGACATATATGTGAGTTTTGTGAAAGCCTAGAAAGCGACAGTCCATAGTTTTCCAAATTGTTCTACGCTCAATAAGGTCGTGCAGTATTTCATAGAAAACAAAGAGATTTTTTGAAAAAAGAAAAAGGAGATTTCTTAAATTTCAGTAGGTATGTTGGTTCCATATTTGTCCTCGGTTACTGAAATTATCCACTATATAATCGGAAGCACACCATAAGCATGGCTTAAATTGGAAAAGAAAAAGAATGACGTGCAAGGTAACATCTTTACAACAAGGATATTTGAACTGGCTTGTCATTCGCAACGGCATAAGTGTAATAATCATGTTGATATACCTATCAGACCATAAATACTGACTAAAAAATTATAATAAGATTCCTTTATCTTTTTCACACAAAGATGACAGTTGATACTTCTACCAATCAATTAACTAGATGCAGACGTCTGAAAATTTAACCAAGTCGCTCTTGATATTAAATGCCTGGAGATTATAGTGTTTACGGATTATCCTTTCCTCTAAATGAATTAAATTATGTATATTTCATTTTTACCTCTCAACATCAGAGTTGAAGCTTCCACCATTCCCACATTCTCACAAGATATCAGATTTGCTTTTAGTTCCTCAAAATTATGCCCCTTTTATCATTGACCTTTCCTTTTGTAGCCCCCTTTATACTTTTACTTGCACATTAGTGTCCCTCTTTGTTGTAGCATAGGAAGTTGACGCTCTGAAACGGAGAGTGACTGCTTTTAATCTATGTGAGTTTGTAATTACAAAACCTATCCGACAATGAATATTTTCAAATGATCACTGAGTTAGAAATGAAAGAATTCGAAGTTGAGTGTTTTAAGGGTTGTTTGGTAGCAACGACAATCTTCGAGTGTTTCATGAATCTGTCCCAAAAAATTGAGTATATTCATAAAATACTATAACTAATGTCTCATGAACCTACCCCAACTTTTGAGGCAGATTCATGAGAAAATCACAACTTGCCCCTTCTACCAAACAACTCCTTTGGGGCTTTAGGGGAAAAGGTAGATAATCACTATGCTGTAATCGTGTTCAAAGGTAGAACAAAACAAGTTAAAAGTGCATTTTATGTGGTACCTACTATGTTTTATAGACTTTCACGTAGGCCCGGCCAAGTCAAGAATATGATTCACTTCCTAATACATATATATATACAGAAGACGAACAATACTGATTGAATGTGGTTAGCGATAACACATATTGTATAGTTTCTTTGGAGTTATATGGAGGGCCACAAGTCATGAGTGAAAAGAGACTGAAATATGTCACTTTCACTCTGTAAGGGTTTGACAAACCTCACACGGGTTAGTGGCTGGTAAGAGGTTTCTGGTTCGAGTTGCATGGGCGTCAACCTTCCTTTACCGAAAATGAAACCAGTGTACTAGCTGATGTGCAATGAAAGCTAATTCCACATCAAGAATCAACACAAAGCACCAAACAGTTGCTCTCACTTGGCCGGTGTAATAATCATCTATAAGTAACAAATTGTGTCGACGGGAAAGTGACATATACAAGAAGCGCCCCAAAACAGTTCTTTCAAGATGTGCTCCACTGATATGTTGCTTATGTTGGCCAATTTAATTACATTTTTATTTCTTTTTTATTTTGCCAGTAAAACCTATAAAAATGCGATAGGGCAAGCAATGAAGAAAATTATAGTAAAAGGACCGCTGGGAATAGGCGCACTGAGCCACCATCGTTGTAATTGGGATGATATCCCATTGGCCTAATGTTACACAGCGGTCTTATCGCCACTAAGGTCACAAAGTAATGACCGCTATGTGTTTTTAGCGTTGGCCTGAAGTGCTTTGACAACCATATGTGTCCGGCGGGAACTTTGTCATGTAATGCTTTGGGAACATCGCCAGTTCCTCTTTTTCTTGGAAGCTTCAATAAAAAGTCTGCTATTAAATGACCTATAGCCGAAGCCATAATAACATCAATAGACATACAACAATTAACATCATATGCAGCTAGTAGCTTAGTTATCATGTTGAACATCGTATTATCAAAGTGTACATAGCTCAATAAATTGGCCATAGTACTGAGCCCAATTGTTCCTATCGCACAGGAAAGGTCAAGAACCATTTTTGTACCGTCACACCTCAAGGTCAGCACATTCTTGCATCATGTTGTCGAGAAATTCAACCTGTATCACTGTCCCAAATGTATTAGAACAAGTTAATAATTTGGTTAAAGATTTAAATAGAGGTGGCTAAAGCTAGATAAATAAAACTTCTAAAACATAGTTTTATCATATGGTAGTAGTTAAGTTACAACACATGATTTCTTATGTCCGTGATTCGCTTAGATGAAGCAGATACAAGTAGATGTTCATTGCGATAAAAGGAACTTAACCAACGCAGTTAAGTCCTTCCATCGTGAATGTAGAAATGTTAAAAAGGTGATCTTAAATGTACTTGTTCATCTGACTGTACGTTATGTATTTGTACAGTCCATCCATAGAATCCAGCCCATCCCTGACTCTACGATTTACTAATCTGTTTAACAGATCTAGTTGGATCTAATACTAATTAATATCAACAAGCTCTGCAATGTCAATATTTTCTGCCAAGCTCGGTCCAGAAACGTTATTAAAGCTATTGAAAGAAGCATGAATAGATCCCTTTGGGCAGAGACCACTTTGAGACAGACGAAGCAACATTTGATTTCATGGAAGCAACTCTGTAGACCCACAAACGAAGGTGGAGTAGGTCTTCTACCAATTGGAGAATGGGATAAAGCTATCCTGGCAAGCAAAGCATGTTACTGAATTAAAGCTAACTCTAAAATGTGAATTAGTTGTAAAAAAGATACCTTTGTAAAGGCGAGGCATGTGGACATTCAAGGACCAACGCAGGGGATCCTGTGTTGGACTTTTTAGAGTAATGCAAGACTTACCATGCACGAGTTCATGCATAGAAATAAACAAATAAGGCACTTACTGGTTCTGCCATGATGCACAATGAGAAGAATGAAGAGAGATAATCTTCTCAGCCACGACCACCGTCAATGAGCAAAGACACAAAAATGCCGATGGTGAGTAGGGACCGATCCTCAAAAAGTTATACAACTATTCACTACTATAAGCCGCTCTCATCACAACCACTGTCAATGAGCAGAGACACAAAAATGCCGATGGTGAGTAGGGACCGATCCTCAAAAAGTTTTACAACTACTATAAGCCGCTCTCATCATGCCGTATAAATAGGAAACCAAGAGTCACCTTGAAAGGGTGTGAAGTGAAAGGTGTATGGTGAAGAGGTGATCGAATGAAGGGTCACAACCATTGAACCCTTCAGCACACGTTCTCCAACATTCACCCACTTGACTCAAGTGATGGGCAACTGATATAGCATCAATAGACTAGCCTTAAGTCTATACTTTCAGTCCATAATTTGTTACGCAATACTCTTAACATAATGAGTATACTTGAACAAAAGAGTACCAGCTGTATTAGAAAATGTGATCACATAAATATGAGTGTGTATTTAATTACAAGGAATTCACAAGACCCATCATCTTAACATGTTCAGAATACAACCCTAGGGCCAAACCTTTAGTAAAAGGATCAACAACTATAGTTTTAGTTCCAATGTTATCAACACAAACTAAATGATTATCTGTCTTGTCCTTGACAATAAAATACTTCAATTCGATATGCTTACATGATGTAGTATTTTTGTTGTTGTTGGAGAAAGACACAATGGTTTCATTGTCACAAAATAATTTGAGTGGCTTTCCAATAGATTGAACCACCCTCAGTCCTGATATGAAGTTCCGCAACCAAATAGCCGTGACGTGGTCGCGAAAAGAGCAATGGATTCTGCTTCCATGGTGTGGGCAGCAGTAATGAACTGCTTCCCACCCCTCCAAGAGATATACTACTTGCTAGTAGGAAAAATCCAGTAGTAAATTTTCTACTATCAGGACATCCATCCAGATCTGCATCTAAATAGCTAACAACCTCTAGGTCATCTATCTTTCTATATGTTAACGAGTAATCTTTTGTTCCCTACAAGCACCACATGATCTTCTTGGCAGTCTTCTAATGAACAATCCCTAAATTCAACTGAAATATACAAAGGAACCCAACTGCATATGATATGCCAGGTTGTGTACAGGTATGCGTATACGGCAAGCTGCCAACTGCTGATGCATATGATATTGTATGCATTTATATTTTTTCATCTTCAATATATGGACAATCTTTCAAGCTCAATGTATCTCCTTTCTCTATAAGTGCTGTAGTAGGAGAACAATTCTCCATCCCATATCTTTTGAGGATCTTATCAATATAAGTTGTTTGAGAGATGCCTAATGTACCTCTATTTCTTTATCGATGAATCTCAATACCAAAAACATAAGCAGCTTTACTTATGTCTTTCATTTCAAAACGAGAATAAAAAAAATCTTTAATCTCTGTTAGCATATCTTTATTGTTGGTTGTAAATAGCATATCATCTACATATAGTACCAGAATTATGAACTTACTCCCACTTATCTTAAAGTACACACATCAATCAACGATGTTCTCAATAAAATCAAAAGTCAAGATGACTTTTGCAAACTTGATGTACCATTGCCAGGAAGCCAGATTAAGCCCATGTATTGATTTATTTAATTTGCAAACCAATCTGTCTGACTCTCCTTTAGAGAAACCTTGAGGTTGTTCCATATAAACCACTTCATTCAAATCACCATTTAGGAAAGTTTCTTTTACATCCATTGCCTTTTTTAGGTTTTTATTTTTTTATTTTTTTTTTACTTTTTGACCTAGCCGTTGGCTAGTCCCAATGGCTCTTTTATGAGCCGTTGGAACTAGCCGAACGGCTAGTTCAGTCCACCCTTCCCTCTCTTCTCTTGTATAAACACCTAAACTATTCCTTGTACAAACTGAGCTGTTGTGAACAGCCTTTCTCAATTCATTTGAATGAAGATTGTCTTTTTACTCGGCCTTAGTGCCTCATTCTGCTGCATGCTTATTGAGTGACTGCTGCAGTCACATTTTCAAAATCTACTTTTTATCGAGGTAGCTATTCTAATTATATGAGTTATAAATTGTCTTCAATTAATCCATCATATGTCCTTAAATCTAGGGTTTTGAAATTGTTTACATATATCACTGGCACATCTCACTTGACAATGAGATATTGCATGCCTTAAATAAGCAGAAGTCCGGCATGTGGGCCTAGTCATGCACTTGAATTTCCACTGCGCCTCATGCTGTCTACCAAAACACTAATTGATCTCCAAAAACTAAGGTCTGTTGCTCAATCCCATGATGCTCTAAATCCACACAGATATTTCAAAAAGCTAAATTCAGAAAAAATCTAATCATAATTTTTTTTTTTTTGGTACAACTATAATCAAAATTGGGTATTTGAACAAGCATGGCGTGAAAGAGTATAAATTCTCTTACCTTGTGAACCTTTTGAGTTTTAGAAAGCACTAAGGAGAATGTGGTGGCATGGGAAACTCAGTAGCAACTCTGAGCATGCCAATCATCTGCTGCTGCTTAGAGAGACTAGCAATATTTGGTGCGTTTCTTGAAGTTCGATCTCAAACTGTCGTACCAACATGGAGTAAGAAAAGCAAGCAGCTGAGTAAAACAAGAAAAGAAAGAAAAAGATAGGAATCGTAAGCAAGTATATTAACTAGTTAAGCATAGACAGTTACTTTTCAGTTGTAGCTCTTCCTCCTCTACACCTGATGAAGATTGAGAGACATCATAATCTTATGTTGTAGATGCAGTGACAGGAATAATCTCCAAATAAAATAATCTCTTACTGTTGCTGCAGCTTTTGGCTCTTTTCTAATAGTTACCTACTGTCCTGCAATATATTTTATCTAACGTTGTTGACTGGGGTCTTGGAGACTAGCCCCGCCTGCCTAACTTCATAGTTTTCGTGTCTCTGAAAACACCGGATACAACTGGCCCCGCCTGCTTTCAGTTGCCATTAGTGCTTTTAGTGAGTGTTTGATGACATTCCGACAAGTTCTCTCTTGAGCAGAATGATCGCATCCATATATAACAAGAAAGAGAGGTCTCTGCTTCAAGCAAGAATGAGAGCGATAGAAAGAGAAAGAGAGAGAGCTTACACGAACATATTGTTTTCAAGAGCACAGTAGAGGAGAATCAAGAGTTGTGCCTCTCTCTGTTTGCAACTAAGCAGCAGTAGATGATCACCGCGTACTTCTTTCACTTGTTTTCAGTGAATATGCATCTTCAACATCTGAAACAGACATTTGCTATCAAAAAGAAATTTAAACGCAAGCTTGATAGTGGGGAAGGCGGTGGACAATAGGTTGAGCACAAACAGGGGACGAAGAGCGATGGCGGATGGAGCAAGGGCTTGGGGTAGAACGGGTGACGGTAGCAGGTCGTAGGTTGGGCCGCTAATGGGGCAAACAGAGGCCTTGCAACACGGCCGTGGAGAAGCTGGTTACGGCAATGGCAATGGCCCTGCTAGAGCAGGGCGATGGCGATGAGGTTTAGGGTCTCCGTGGTCAGCCATGGTAGAAACAGAAAAGAAAACGGAGAAAAGTTGGAGGAGGTTACCAAAAGAGAAACGCCATACCGTAAAACGAAGAGCAATATCGTCCATTGAGATGCTGAAATCAAGTGTGGAAGAGGTCAGCAGATGAGAAACGCCATGGTCGATGATCTCCTGAAGTCGCCTGGAAGAGAGAAAAATCACACGCCTGAACAGTGAAATCGCGGGAAAAAAGGGGGAATCCACGGGAAAGGGAGAGACAGTGTGGCGAAAACATTGTGTAACGCAGCCCTCTCAAATCTGTGACACGTGCTTGTCATGCGCTACAGTAAGTGACATTTCTTGTAGTGTACCTTCTTATTGTTAAGAATCATCAAGATGGACTAAAAACAGAGCAAGAGAGTTTAGAGGGACAAAGAGCAAGAACACGATTACGTGGTTTGGCTTTACTTGCTACATCCACGAGGAAAGAGGGACAAGCTTCATTATACTTCTCTACACTTTGTTACATGTTGTTGAAACACAATCACGCCTTTATATAGGCAGGGAAGAACAGGGGATAAGGATAGATGAGAGCCATCGAGAGAGATTCTCGAGATGGTATCTCATCCTAACAAGAGAATCAATATGAGATGGCAACTTGATCTTTATCGAGAGAATCTTGCGATGGCGTTGATCTCTCCAAATTTCTCTCAACTGAAAAATATTTTCTGATTGTTTCCCCTCTTTCCTTAACAATCTCCCCCTCAAGTTGGTGCACAGATATCTATCTGTCCCAACTTGTGAATTATAGTTTGGTATTTTTCCTTTGCCAAACTTTTCGTAAATATGTCGGCCAGTTGTTTGTCGCTTTTGACATGAAGAGTTTGAATGGTGTTATCTTGGATCTTCTCCCTTATGAAATGACAATCAACTTCTATATGCTTGGTACGTTCATGAAACACCAGATTAGCTCCAATATAGATAGCAGTCATGTTGTCGCACATCAAGTTCATGGGTCCATTGGTTTCAATATTCATATCCTTTAGTAATGCTTTAATCCATATCAGTTCACATGTGCATGCTGCCATGGCTCTGTATTCGGCTTCTGCACTAGACCTGGCAACTACGGATTGTTTTTTACTCTTCCATGTGACGAGATTACCTCCAACGAGGGTGCAGTATCCAGAAGTTGATCTCCTATCATTTGGGTCACCTGCCCAATCAGCATCACAATATCTAATGACATCTAATGTCTGATCCCGCTTCATTAAAACGCCTTTCCCGGGAGTGCCTTTAAGATACCGAAGGATTCTATGAGCAGCATCAACGTGTGAAGACCTGGGCTTGTGCATGAATTGGCTTATAAGACTGACAGCATACATGATATCTGGTCTGGTGACAGTAAGATAAATGAGTTTTCCAACGAGTTTTTGAAAACTTTGGACATTCTCTACAAGATCACCCTCATTAGTTTTCAATTTGCAATTCATTTCAAGTGGTGTGTCGGCGGCTTTTGCTCCAATGTTACCTGTCTCTTTAAGCAGATCTAGAGTATATTTTCTCTGGCACATGAAAATACCTTTATCCGAGTGTGCCACTTCAATACCTAAGAAATATCGCAAGACTCCAAGTTCCTTGATCTCAAACTGCTTGTTAAGAAATGTCTTTACGCGAAGCATAAAAAGATCATCATCTCCTGTCAAAATAATGTCATCAACATATACCAGAAGGATAGTAGTTTTAGATTCATGAATACGAGTAAACATGGTGTAATCTGCCGAACTTCGTTTAAAACCACATTGAACAAGAGCATCACTAAGGCGAGCAAACCATGCTCGAGGAGATTGCTTCAGACCATAAAGAGCCTTTTTCAGTTTGCATGCATACCCACTCTTACTACTTACACCAGGAGGAATTTTCATGTACACTTCTTCAGTAAGTTCTCCATTGAGGAAGACATTTTTTACATCCAGTTGCATCAAATTCCAGTTTTTATTTGCTGCAATTGACAACAAGGTTCTGACAGTATTCATTTTAGCAACTGGAGCAAATGTTTCCGAGTAGTCAATACCTTCAGTTTGAGTGAACCCCTTTGCGACGAGTCGCGCCTTGAACCGTTCAATGGTTCCATCACTTTTGTATTTGACTTTGTATATCCACTTGCAGCCAATTAATTTCTTTCCTTTTGGAAGAGGCATCAAATCCCAAGTCTGATTTTTCTCTAAAGCATTCAGTTCTTCTTTCATAGCTTCCTTCCACTGAACATGTTTGATAGCTTCTTCGAAGTTGTTTGGTTCGGTGTGGAGATAAGTATTGAGGACATAGTTCCTATAGGTTGGTGAGAGATGTTCAAGGGTTAGGTATTGGTCAATGGAATGGATCCGGTCTGTAGAGAGGTAGGTGTAATAATCACTAAGTTTTATAGGTGGTCTTGTAATGCAGGATGATCGACGCACATGTTGGTCTTCTAAGGGTATCTCTTGGGGTAAAGTGATAGGTTCTTCAAGGATGGCAGGGTCAGTGATAGGTTGAGGAGTTTCAATAGGTGAACTGGATGTAGTGTCATGAGTGGTAGGTAATTTTGGTTCCAGGAAAGGATCTATGATGGGTTGAATAGGTTCAGTGGTAAAAATTGATGAGTTCATGGAGCTATTATTGGTTCTCTCCCCCTGATTTGGTGACTCAAAGAATGGTTCCTACTCAAAAAATTTAACATCACGAGAGACAAAAAGTTTTCCAGTCATAGGATCATAGCACTTATACCCTCTCTTTTTGCTAGAATACCCCAAAAAAATGCACTTAACAGCCTTTTTCTCAAATTTATTTCTAAGATGGTCTTGAATATGAACATAACATTTGCAACCAAACACTTTCAGATGTTGAACAGAGCACTTTCTACCAAGAAGAAGCTGAATCGGGATTTCGAAGTTTATACTAGAATTTGGAATTCTATTAGACAGGTAACATGCAGTGGCAATAGCATCAGTCCAAAAATAAGCAGGAACATTCATATCCATCATAACTGCACGGGCAATATTAAGTAATTGTCGGTTTTTTCTTTCAGCGACGCCATTTTGCTGAGGCTTTTCTGAGCAAGTATACTGAGGCTCAATGCCTTTCTTTGCCAGGAACGACTTTAGAGTGTCATTGACATACTCCCCACCATTGTCTGACCGAACTTTTTTTATTTTCCTGCCATACTGAGTTAAAATCATGCTATAGTATTCTTCAAAAACCTTAGGAACTTCACTTTTATTCTGAAGAAAGTATATCCATGTCATTCTAGATTTATCATCAATGAAGGAAACATAATATTTGAATCCTAAATAGGAGACTTCAGGAGCAGGTCCCCAAACATCAGAGAAGACAAGATCAAAAAAATTAGAGCACATTTCACTAGAAGTCTGGAATGGTAACCTTGTAGATTTTGCAAATTCACACGCATCACAAGCCCAATTTTCGGTGACAAGGTTAGGAACAAACCGTTGCAAATTGTTATCTGATATGTGTCCAAGCCAGGCATGCCACTTCTTGTAGTTTGACTCATTCAAATTTTTCCTGCTAGTGAGAAGACTGACGTCGCATGAATCCATGACATAGAGACCACCATGTTCTCGACCTCTACCAATCACTTTCTTCGTAGCCTGTTCCTGAAAGATCACCTCCTTTGACGAGAAAATAACCAAGCAATCATGAGATTTGGTTAATTTGCTAACAGATATCAAGTTTGTAGTTATTTTTGGAACATATAAGACAGTAGACTTGATTCCTTTGTCAAAGAAACTAGTTTTGCCAATGCCATCAACACTAATCGGACTCCCATCAGCAGTAAAAATACGTTGCTTTTGCCCTTTATCAATCTCATCTAAGTTTGTTGAGTCACCGGTTACATGATCGGTGGCTCCAGAATCAATCATCCAAGATGAACATTTAGAAGTTGTCATTAAGGCATAGTTCTTACCTTCATTCGAGTTCTCGACGGGTTGAGATGTAATGAGATTAGTAGTCTTTGCAAATTTCTGAAAAAAATCCTCCAGATCGTCTTTAGTCACAAAGTTCGCAAGTTCCGGTGGCCTTGAAGATTTTTCTCTGCTAGGACGTCCAACCAGCTCCCAGCAGCGTTCCCGGGTATGCCCTGTTTTCTTGCAGTGGGTGCATTTTAGATGGGATCGACTCCTTTGGCCACTAAAGCTCTCAGCACCTGATTTGAAGTCGCTTTGTCTGTTTTTGCCTTTTGAATAACATACCGTCTTGTCACTGTTGCTGTCAGTGGTGTCAAGTTTTGGAGGGACATTCATGACTTTCCTTCAAGCCACTTCACGTTGTATCATTTGACACACACTATTAAAAGATGGCAGAGGGTTGGAATTAAGTACCTGGCTGCGTAGAGTTTCATATTCTCTCTCGAGGCCTGCCAAAACCTTAAAAATGTTGTCTTCATCAAATCTTTTTTTATATACTTCTGGATCAGAAGTGGCTGGGCGATACTGAAGTAATTCATCATATAGGCTGCGTATTTGACTGAGGTAGAGAGTAATGGCTTTATCTCCCATAGTAAGTTGTGCGATCTCATTTTGAATTTCATAAACGCGAGCAAGATTGTTCTGCTCACCAAACATTTCTTTCAAGTTGTCCCAAATGTCCTTTGCCGTTTCCACATAGAGAAGAAGATTAGCAATAGATGAATCCATGGAATTAATGAGCCATGACATAACCATGTCATTCTCACTCTCCCACTCACGATATTTTGGATCGTTCTTTTCAGGTGGCTTGATGTCACCATTGATGTATCCCAACTTTGAACGACTGCTCAGAAACAATCTGGCCGCCTTTGCCCAACTTAGATAGTTCGGGCCTGTGAGAGGTTGTGAGGTAATCTTAAGAGTGTTATTGCCTTGATCAGATGATCCACTCTTAAAATTGCAAATGCTCCCTTCTTGGTGCGTTGTTGCCATAGTTTAAAGAATAGAAAAATGAATAGTACTCGCACCTGCTCTTATCACAAGATCTCTCTCCCGTCGCTAGTTACAGACGTAGCCAAGGGAAGAGGAAAACAGCCAGCCATAGAGAGATGCCACCAGACGTTCCGTTCTATCACGGTGAGGATGCTGCTTCAGGCCCATGGCGCACAGAGCGGCATCAACAATGGGTGGATGTGCAGCGGAGCTTCTCATGTCACCAGGAATCGTTCTCAACGATTCTGTTCATTGGGTCACCTTCCTCAGCGGGTATGAACTCAAGCCCTTGAATTTGCTGGAGAAGCAGCTCCAAGACGTTGCTGTCGTCGATACAAGATGTGGCGCTAAAGGGCAAGAAGATTGACGACCAGCAGAAGATGTTATGTTTACAGTGAGGAGGTGGCCTCTTGACCCTGGTGCTCTGATACCATGTTAAGAATCATCAAGATGGACTAAAAACAGAGCAACGAGAGTTTAGAGGGACAAAGAGCAAGAACAAGATTACGTGGTTTGGCTTTACTGCCTATATCCACGAGGAAAGAGGGACAAGCTTCATTATACTTCTCTACACTTTGTTACATGTTGTTGAAACACAATCACGCCTTTATATAGGCAGGGAAGAACAGGGGATAAGGATAACAAGAGAATCAATATGAGATGGCAACTTGATCTTTATCGAGAGAATCTTGCGATGGCGTTGATCTCTCCAAATTTCTCTCAACTGAAAAATATTTTCTGATTGTTTCCCCTCTTTCCTTAACACTTATACCTTGATATGAATGTGCTTTGGAGAGTAATTCAGTTAACGAGGACTCTTGATTGAATGCCTGAAGAGGTAAATTTCACTAATTTTCGCAGTTCTGCCCATTTACGTTAGGCTTTGCAAAGAAGCATGAATGTTATATCTCTTAATCGTCTTCATCTTCTTGTCTAAACCTTCATGCCTTTGCTCTAGTTGATCCTCCAATTCCATGTTTCAGAATATCATTTCTCACATCCCCTTTCTACACTGATAACTAGATGATCTGTGTAGAAGAATCCAGATTATGTTATGTTATTAAGATGCTGACCCACTTTCATGAAGGAAAAAGGAAAAACAGGGTTATATCTCTAAGAGCAATCTTACTACCATGTAGGGTTTATCTTTCACCATGCTGCTTGATCATTCTGATGACTATAGGACTAGGTAATGATTAATGGAACAATGAACTCTAATAGAAATTCTGCTATTTGAGGTTTTGAAATTTTCTGAATATCTTATCAGATTTTTTACATTTGTCTAAGCATTATAATCATTTGTTCTGAAAAATCCTGCTCTGAGTATTTTTCCGGTAACAGGCTATTCAAGTATTTCACGTGTTCTGTTCAAGTATTAGAGTCATTTGTTCTAAAAAGTCCGGCCTTTTTTCTAGTAAAGGTCAAACTTACTTCACTAATTTTCTGATCTGCTTGAAAATCACAATGATGAGCTAGCAAGAAGATGAAACATGGGATAACGTGAAGCTTTATGAATAGACATCTAAGGTTGAAGTTCTAATGCTAATCCAACGTATTTGCTACTATGCTGATATGTTAATTGAGTACTGCATCTCAAGTATCTATGAGCCAACTTGTGTAAGATATTATAGACTGTTTTAAAATTTTTTCTAACATATGTGATGCATACCTCATTTCAGGAAAAGGCCTCCTGGGGGTAGGCCCCCTACCATTTATTAACCAAAAATGAGCGGTATATACAGCAAAAAACTGGGGCTTCATAAAGCCTTAACATGAGAGACACAGAGTTCCAATCTAGGAAGCCTCCTACAAAATGACTTCAAATGGGGTCCAGTTTCCCCTTCGAATCCTCCATTCCTTGTTCACTAAATATCTCGCAAAAACAGATATGATGTGTGACCCTTCAGCTGCAGGTGACCTGCAGTCCACCAATATTCTACCTTTCCAGAACTGCATTTCTGCAGCCTCGGGAAGATGAGATTCTTGGTTGCTGCTGCACATTTACTTCCTCCAAAGCACGTCGTTGGACTGAATTAAGATGTTGCCCGGCAGCCTCCTGTCCATAAAAGTAGCTGCCTGCTTTCATTTTGACTACTCCTGCCACGCCTTTCGTGTGTTTAATTATACTTGTGGAAATATGGATGCTAATAGGATTATTCTTATCCCAGTGCCAATCCCCCCAAATGATGCCTGTTACTTCCCAGTATAACAGGTTTCTTCTATCAGCTGAGCTCCACTTCTGACCCATCCAAATATCCTTGCAGGTCTGCCAGCACGCTCGTTCCTGGCACCCACATGCCTGATATCCTTGAGGCATACTTCATTTAATTTCATCATTGGAACGTTTAATTGCTGATATTTAACTCTCCCAAATCAATGTTACCAGATTCCTTGCAGTGAGTAGTTATGTCTTGTCCTGGGCAAGAACAAACACTATCTTGTCCTATTTTTGGACTAAGAAAAGATTCTATCTAGAGATTTGGCAGCCTTTTTAGTCTTCTTGCACATCACATTATTAGCATGTTCTATGCAGATATAACGTTAGCTTTCATAATTTGGCTGTCTTACAATGTCAATTACCATGCTAAGAAAGTCGATAAAATGGAAATATATAGCAAAATTTGGGGACAAGAAGTCCCCTAAGTACATAAGCAAACCGCATAAATTACCATGCTAAGAAAGGAGCACCCGTTCATTTTCTCACTTGGCATTTTCCAAGTTCTTTTAGTATGTTAGGGAATTTTAATATGTTAGGGAATGCAAAACCATGTTCAACATGTTTGTCTTACAATTCTACAAAGGTTAATAGTACTTGAGCCCCTTCCGAGGCACTACTAGATTTTCCTATGGGGAACATGATTGACATGTACATCCACGTATGCACGTTTGTGCTTGAAAGGGTGGGAGAGTGGCGGCTATTTACACAGTTTCAGTATTATTGACTCTTTTCAAGAGGTGGTTTGAATTTTAAAGAAAATTTATGCTAAATTTATTGCCTATTACAACCAAAAAAATTGAGAAATGCTATGATCCAGCCATTATTTAGAAGCATTATTACTGTTCCAGATAGTTGTGATTGTCTATCTCAAATTTGTGATGTTACAGGCCCATTTTTATACATGGACCAGTTGTCTTCCATATGGTAAGTACAGACTACTTGCTTTTAATTAATTTTTTCCCTTGTTTATGGTATGAACCACGTGAATTTGGATGTGTCCTCGTATCTACAAAATGGTTCTTGTGCCCAATAGATTTTTTATGTAGATTCTAAGCTATCGATTCCAAATGATAACTATTCTTTAAGCTTAGTAATGTTGTCAGACATGTAAAAATACGTAGATTCTAGACTTTATTACTATTGTTATTATCATTCTTTAATTACTGGTGTTTAAGTAAGAAGCAATTCATGTGATTCTGGCATCAACAGACAGAGCATCACTAAATGATCTTCGGCTGAAAATGAATAGTGGCGTTAACGGGATGCCAATTAGCATCGTACATCTGGTGCTAGGAAAGCGCCAGAGCTACCATTATCAATGGCGCGAGTGCTCTTTTGCCATTCAAAAGGCTAGTGTCGATCAGACCTCTGACAGTAGTAGTGGTGCTAAAGTAGCACCAGAGTTGTTCACTGGCGTAAAGAATTGTCTTATTGTGAAGACAAAACTGTTGAGGCTTTGTTGTTGCCTTCCCTACGAACGTCATTATAGAGCATGATGAGCCTTTGATTTCAACCATTCACAAGTCACCACGTCACCATGTGAAGGGCATATTAGTTTTAATTTGTGGAAGGATGTACAAATGGATTTCATGTACAAATTGTCTTCTACACCATCTATGCATGCCCTTAGTCTACTATTTTGTTTCATGTACAAATTTGTTTAATGATTGGTCTCAAATTGTGTGCTCAATTTTAAAGACTACTTGAACATTTGAATTCAATCGTCCTCTCAAGAAATAGAATTAACTATAGTTGATAATTATTTACATAAACATGCAATATTATATAATATACTAGAGAAGTTAACGCAGAGGATAACTTGGCATGCGTCCAATGGTAGTTAGCTATAAGAATCATAATAACAGAACTTCAAGATCCTCTTGGAGAGGTATATTTTGAAAAGTGCTGCAGGGAAGTTCATTTCATTTTTTAAAGTTGTGAAAGCATTCTTAAAAAAGCACGTTGAACTTTTGAAGGAATCATGAGGCATGCCCATAGAACATAGGCAGTTAAGTGAAATGTTTCGGAAGTGGAGTACTGTTTTGTTATTTCACTAAAAGCATAGCATGGTGCTTTTGGTAAAATGTTGTTAATCTACAAAGTGCCATGTACCCGTCCTAGCATAAATTGCTATCCAATGTAACTAAAGTTAGTTATATGCATAGGCCTCTGCACGAATTTTTTGTGCATGGGCTGTCATACTGCCACATGCTGACATAATGTTTTGGGATTGTATAATGGAATTAAGATTGGTAGCCAATGAATTGACTTATCTCTTAAAAAGCTTTACTGCCCCACTATTTTTTCAATCAGTTTATAACTTAAAAGACATTACTGTCCAAAGTCTTTAATCCATTGCAAATGAAATCGAATCAGCCGCTAAATCAACTTACAACATAAAAGATGCAACTGCCACATCATTACCCGAAAGTACATGTTTTGTGCATCCATGCACTAGTAAAATAGAATGACTTCAAGTAAGGCCACATGCTCGAGCTTTAAGCACACAGATTGAGTTTTATATTGCACCCTTGAGTAGCCAGCCACCCACTGTGATAAAAAATGTGCTTTATTTAAAAACACGTGAAAAATTTGTCAAAAACAAGTCAGCCATTAAACACGAAAAAATATGTTTTTATGAAGCTGTCAAAATTACAAAACGCATTTCATTTAGGTTTTATTCCTCCTTCTTTGTGTTTTTTTTATGTTTTTTCACGTTATTTTCATGTTTTTTTCAATTTTTCTGGCATTTTTCACGTATTTTCACATTTTTGATATTCTTTCATTACCAGATTTTTGTTTTCATTTTTTTATATATATTTTCATTGCCAGATTTTTGTTTTCACAATTTATTTTTAATTTTTTTAACTTTTTAAAATTTAACGAGATTTTTTTTTGTGAAAAAACAATCTTGTCGTATTAGACTCGGAAAAAACTCGTCGTTTTTATGTCTGAAAAAGTAGTTTGGTGGGTCGCATAAGAAGGGTGAGAAGGGTGCCAGAAAACAATATCTTACTTGAGATCACTCTTCATCAGCTTCAATCAAACACGACATCGTGCTTCGTCCTTCCTAAATGACGTGCTTTGTCCTTGCTAAATGACGTGTTTCGACCAACATCTTTAAGTATAAAACCTGCAATCATTTGATCAACATTCAAAAACATAATTGGAGCACCTCCATCGGCTTGAAAAGCATGCACACAAAAGCACGATCAGTCACACAATCGCACTTAATTTGCCTCAATTGGACATGCAATCACCCCTAACATTATTCTAAGACATGCAACATAAAATTTTGCTATCTAAAGCTGTGCGCGATCGCATGATTGGAGTTCCTTCATTTGCCGGCCTGCGGAGTGCAAACATCGACCTCAATCGAACATACAATTTCCCTTAACATTTTCCTTAAACATGCAAGCTTAAGATATGGCTGTTCAAAGTTGTGCACGATCACTTGTCGGTTGCTTTCCTTATTTCTTACTCAAACACCACAAGTAAGGCCACCTGCTCGAATTTTATGTATACCATTTGAGTTCTATATGGCACTGGCAATGAACCATTGACAAATTTCATTTACAGCATAATAACAAAGATGTTCCCACACTAACCATCTGTATTTCATGTCACTATTGGACAAGAACCTGGTTTATGAACACAGTCTGCCCTTCAGTATGGTGCATCCCTAGAGGAAACGATGCTAGAAAATAGTGTCAGACTTGATACCGCTCTTCATATGCTTCAACCGGACATGAAATCGTAGTTCACTTTTGCTAAACGACAAGTTTCGACCAACAATGACAAGTTTCCACCATTTCATCAATGTTCGTGCACACAATTGAAGCCCCTCTATCTGGCAATTTGAAAGCGGTGTACATAAAAACATGATTGGTCATACAATCGCGCTTCATCAGCCTCAATCAGACATGCAATCACCTCTAACATTTTCTTGAGATCTACAGCCATAAGATTTTGTTGTATGCATGACCACAAAATTGGATTCTATCCATCTGCTGAGTCTGCACATAACATGATCGATCATACAATCGCACTTCATCAGTGTCAATTGAACATACAATCAACCCTAACATTGTCTCGGACAAACAACCGTAAAGTTTTTGTTAGGTGAAGTTGTGTGTGATCGCTTGTCAGCTACTTTCTTTCACACTTTCCTACTAATGAGTGCAAGTAAGGCCACCTGCTCGACTTTCATGTACACCGTTTGAGTTATATATGGAGCCATTGACTGGTTTCATCATTAGCGTAACAATGAGAAGGTTTTCCACACTAACCGATTGTATTCCATATCACTGTTAGACAAGAACCCTGCCTACAAACACCGTCTGCCCTTTACCATGGTGCGTCCAAAGAGGAAAAGGCACCAAAAAATAATGTTAGACTTGAGATTGCTCTTCATTAGCTTCAATTAGATAGAAAATCATGTTTCGGCTTTTCTAAACAACGAGTTTCAACCGACAACTTGAGATATAAAACCTTCCACCATTTGATCAACATTCGAGTGCACACACAAAAGCACGATTGATTATACAATCACATTTCATAAGCCTAATCAAAATCGCCCCTAACATTTTCTTGAAACATGCAATCATAATGTTTTGCTATGCAAAGCTGTGCACGATCACACAATTGCAGTCCTTTCATCTGCTGGCTAAGGAGCGCGCACACAAAAGCATGATCAAACATATAATCGCACTTCATTGGCCTCAATCAAACACACAATCACCCCTAACAATTTCTCGAAACATGCAACTGAAACTGTCTACAGTCGCTTGTTGATTGCTTTCCTTCACGCTTTCTTTCTTATGAGCACAAGTAATGTCATATGCTCAAGTTTCATATATACCGTTCGAATTCTACATGGCACTCATGATGATCCATTGACTGGTTTCATCTACAACATAACAACGAGGATGTTTCTTAGATTAGTAGGTTGCATTCCATGTCAGGGTTAGACAAGAACTCACACTACCTGCCCTTTAGTATGGTTCAACTCCAAAGGGAAGTATGCCGAAAAATAGTGTCTGACTTGAGATCGCTCTTCATCAGCTTCAATTGGACACAAAATCATGTTTTGCCTTTAGTAAAAAAATGCTTCAACTGGCAGCTCAAGATATAAAACCTTCTACCATTTGATTGACATTTGAGCACACAATTGAAGTCCCTCCACCTGCCAACTTAAGGAGTGCGCATATGAAAGTTTGATTGATCATACGTTCGCACTTCATCAATCACAATCGGACATACGATCACTCTCAACATTTTCATGAAACATATAACCATAATGTTTTGTTGTGCAAAGATGTGTGTGATTGCACAATTGGAGCCCCTCCATTTGTCGGCTGGGGAGTGCATACATGAAAGTACAATTGATCATACAATCGCTCTTCATCAGACTCAAATATGGCACCCACGATGAGCCACTTACTGATTTCGCCTATAGCATAACAACAATGATGTTCCCCACATTAACCATCAGTACTTCATGTCACTGTTGGACAAGAACCTGGTCTACAAACATTGTCTATCCTTTAGTATGGTGTGTCCACAAAGGGAAGGACACTGAAAAATACTATCAAACTTGAGATCACTCTTATTTGTTATAATTGGACACGAATTTGTGTTTTTCCCTTTGCTGAACGACGTGTTTCAACTGACATCTCAAGGTATAAGACCTTCCACCCTTTGATCAACATTCGAACGTGCAATTGAAGTCCATCCCATCTGTTAGCTTGAGGAGCATGCATACGAAAGCACAATTGATCATATAATCGCACTTCATCGGCCTCAATCAAACATACAATCGCCTCTAAAATTTTCTTGAAATATGCAACCATAATGTTTTATTTTGCTATGTTGTGCATGATTGCACAATTGGAGTCCCTCCGTTTGCTGGCTGAGGATTGCGCACATGAAAGTATGATTGATCATACAATTACACTTCATCGGCCTCAATCGAATAAACAAATCACCAAAAGCATTTTTTCGAAACATGCAACCACAAGGTTTTGTAGTGGGAAGCTGTAAGCGATCACTTCTCGGTTGCTTTCTTTAACAGTTTCCTGCTCATGAGCACAAGGTCATCTGCTCGAGTTTTAGTACACCATTTGAGTTTTATATGGTGCTTAGCATGAGCTATTGACTGGTTTCATCTGCAACATAACAATGAAGATATTTTCCACACTAATTAGTTGTCTTCCATGTCACTGTTGGAAAACAAAGTTGTCTACAAACATTGTATGCCCTTTAGTACGATACATCCCCAGAGGGAAGAATGTTGGAAAATAGTGTTGGACTTGACATCACTCTTCATCGGCTTCAATCTGACACAAAATCATGCTTTGCCTTTGCTAAACAACAACACAAGGTATAAGACCTTCCACCATTTGATCAGCATTTGAGGGGCAATTGGAGTCCCTCCATCTGTCAGTTTAAAGAGTGCGCACACCAAAGTACAAACAATCATACAATCGCACGTCATTGGCCTCAATCAAACATGCAATCACCCCTAACATTTTCTCAGAACATTCAACTGTAAGGTTTTGCTATTCAAAGTTGTGCACAATTGCTTGTCGGTTGCTGTCCTTTACACTTTTCTACTCATGAGCGCAAGTAAGGTTAACTGCTCGACCTACATGTACACTGTTATAATTTTATTGGTGCTCACCATCGGCCATTGACTGGTTTTGTAACACCCTAAAAAATTTAGTCCCATATTGAAAATTGTGAGAGATCTTCAAGGGCATATAAAGGAGGTCATTAATGAGATGATTGTCCTGCTTCCTAACCTTTTTTACGTTGAAGCCGAAATTGCTAGGGAGCGGGTTGGGATCACTGAGCCCAGGAGTGGGTTTGGTTGTTATAGTGATATCATAACAGTTTCAACACTCGGACCTAGGGTCCATGCACAGATGCATGTACCTTAAGGAGGGTGGATTGTAACACCCCAAAAAGTTTAGTCTCATATTGAAGATTGTGAGAGATCTTCAAGGGCTTATAAAGGGGGTCATTAATTGGATGATTGTCCTAGTTCCTAACCTTTTTGAGGCTGGAACCGAAATTGCTAGGAGGTGGGTTGGGATCCACCAAACTAGGGGCCCAAGCCCAGGAGTGGGTCGGGTTGTTACAGGTTTCATCTATAACATAACAACGAGCATGTTTCTCACACTAACTGGTTGTATTCCATGTCATTATTAGACAAAAATTTGGTCTAGGAACAACGTGTGCCCTTTAGTATGGTGCGTCCCTAAAGGGAAAGACGCCAAAAAACAGTGTCATATTTGAAATCGCTCCTTTTCAGTTTCAATCGGGCACAAGATTGTGGTTTGCCTTTGTTAAACAACAAGTTTTGACTGACATTTCAAGATATAAGACCTTTCACCATTTGATTGACATTTGAGCATGCAATTGGAGTTCATCCATCAGCTGGCTTGAAGAGCGCGCACACGTAAGCACGATGGATCATACAATCATACTTTATCAGCTTCAATCAAACATACAATCGCCTCTAACATTTTCTCAGAACATGCAACCATAAGGTTTTGTTGTGCAAACGCTTGTCGGTTGTTTTCCTTATTGTTGATCATGCATAGTCTCACACAACAAAACCTTATGATTGCATGTTCCAAAAAAAGTTTAGGAGTGATTGTGTGTTCGATTGAAGCCGATGAAGTGCGATTGTATGATTGATCATGTTTTAGTTGAGCACTGCTCAAGCCAATAGATGACGGACTCTAATTGTACGCTCAAATTTCGATCAAATGGTCCAGCTCTTATACCTTAAGTTGTTGTTCGAAACATGTCGTTTTGCAATGGTGAATGACGATTTGGTGTCCGATTGAGTTCAATAAAGAGCGATCCCTAATATGACACTATTTTTTTAGCACCCTTTCACCTGAGACACATGAGATTGTTTGGGTATAAAATGGCGACTTTTTTCAGTTTCATACGGTTAAGTTGTTTTTTTTTTCAAAAATATCTAGATAAATTTTTAAAAAAACTAGAAAACTAAAAATAAAATATGAAAAGTGTGAAAGCAAAAATCCGGTATTCAAAAATATAATAAGTGAAAAAATGAAAGAAAGGAAAAACATAAAAACCACAACATGGGAATAAAACCCAAATAAGATGCATTTTATTTATTTGATGTTCTTATAGGAAAACACATTTTTTTCGTGTTTAACAACTCACTCATTTTAAACATTTTTCTCTCATTTTTTTGAATATGGCGTGTTTCCTATGCATAGGCACACAGAACATGTATTTTTGGGTAATGGAGGACAATTTAGATTTTCCTAATGTACAACATTCGGTATTATTTTCCTGCGCATTGAAGAGGGTGAAGCAGTTACGTTTTTTAATATGGATGGTAAGATAGAAAAGTATATTTTCTGTACATATGTACATTAAAAGGCCATTTAGGCCAAAATGATAAGTTCTTTTTTATTGTGTCTGCATACTAAAAAGACATTTATGCTATCTCAATACATTATTCTTTTGATTGAGGACAATATTTGAACATGATTTTTGGGCCCCACTTATGCATCATTCCATTATCCAATCCCAAAACTTTGAATATCACGTGGCAGCATCACCGCAGGCCTGTACACACAACTACCTCTCCAATATAACTTGCTTTAACCAACAACCTAGACAGGAGAGAGAGAGATTATATCACCAATGTCTCCATGAGCACATTTCTTGCATCCTCTATTCTCTATCTTCACATCCTTAGTTTGCATACACTTAAAATGCCATACTTGTGAATCGCCCCAATCCAATCGAATAGATGGATAAATTATGGATAGTTCATGAATTCAGAATTAGTTTTCATACAAATAAAACTTGATCTACCTACAGTTTCCTATAAATGCGAAAGGACTATTTTTAATTCAACAAATATGATTGAAAGCTCAGTTCATAAGAAAGAACTTCTGCTGGATTATTTTGTTTACAGTATCCATCTCAGCGAAATAATGTGCAGCTATGGACAGGAGTTAGTTTAAGGTCATACGAAGACAGCGCATGAAGAGTAACATTACTATGTATACACTATTCGTAGAGGAATCCCAAGCTGCAGAGAGGCAAACGATGGTGGCACTCGCCCTTCACACAAAGCAAACAACAGTCTTTAATTTATACACGCAAAGGCAGAGCTTACATAAGAATGGGACTGTTAGAGTTTAATAGTCGAGCAGCTCGGCAATATCACCTCCCCAGGGTAAGCCGGCGAAAGACGACGACGTTCCATGACACAGCCCATGTATGGTCAACCTCACACGGAGGACCCACATGTGATGATGTACATGGTGCTATAGAACCAGGACCACGCTATGTGGAATCTTAGTATCGCTGTCACAAGACTTCCGCACATATATTTGGCATGTCTGAGCAGAAAAAGAGATGTGGAAGTGAAGAAGACTGGCTGTGAGGGAGGACATGTGTAGGAACCAAACGGAAGTTGGGAGGGCGGGACATTGGAGTCCACATGGCTAATATTTGACCCTAAGCATGCCACCCACATGAAAGAAAGGTACTTGTAGAGAGGCAGCACCACCAGTTTGTTGCCCTCGCTTTTTGTGCAGCTCTTTGGCTGCGACCAAACACCAAAGAAAGGGAGGGGGAAGTTGGAGTGGTATCCTTGATTGAGTTGAGTACTCCATTGTTTGTTATTTGGCAACATAGACGCTTGTAAGTCTCATGAGTTCCAAAAAGATTGTATTGCATTTATATAACATTAGCTATAGTGTTTATGAATTTGTCTCAATCTTTGAACAGATTCATGGAGTACTCACTAAATGTCCTTTCTCCCAAACAACCTCTAAAGATACATTTTTTTTAGCACTTTCATAAAATGCATCTAGGTGTTGGGAATACATCTTAAACGGGTAATATACATATATGTGATTGCTGCAGTGCTGTCTATGTCAGTACTGTATCTAATTCCTGAATCGGCTCGTATCATGCTACTTTTCATTTATCGATTAAGCATGAATATCTTAGATGTTCAAATATAACATAGCAATGTTTACTTTTCCAAACGTCTTTATATAAGAGAACAAGGTTTACTTTTTCAACCTCTATGTAAGTGTCAAAACCTGTTACCTGCACATGGGTGGCTAATGACCACACTCACCACCCCACCCCCCTCCTTTTTTTTTTTTTCCTTCCGTGCATATTTATGCACCACCTGGTGACCATATAACTGCAAGCGATACTGACGACACTTATTTTGAGGGGTGAGTGTGCATTCACATTTCTGCACGGTACTGGAACTCGTTGCTTTGGGGGAGAGGGGCGGGTTGTGGACCTGCAACTCATATGCACGTACATGATATAGACACAGCCTAATATCGTTGGATCAGGCATGAAAATGACATATCTTTCTTTCTCTAGTTAGAATACAGCCATTCTCCCTCTCCCTGCGCATGGTTTTCAAAAGCCCAAGGCAGATGACAGGATGGAATGGGTTCATAATATATCTTTATTATGGAAACACATTTTAAGAAGAACGAGAAAGTGATGAAGAAAATTTCTCTCGCTCAAATTATGTTGTGAGTAGAGAGTGTCTCTTTATAATTTTTATTATAGGCACCAATTACACCAGATATGATTTGTTCCTTGCATTTAGGAATAGTTGCACCAGATTTGGCATTTGACAGTCTTTCCTTCATCGTCAAGATTTACATGCCCGTTATTCATTTGTCGAAGGTCGCAGTAGGTAACTAGAAATCCTTTTGCTAATAATAAACGAAATAAGTACCTTGCATGCACTCGAATTTCAATATTTGCAAAATCTAGATTTAGTGGTGAACTAACTTGACCTAGTGCGTTCTTTTTAAGTGACGAGAAATACAAATGGAAAGACCACATGGTAAACACGGAAGCAACTATTGGTAGCGCTATATGCAATTTTTGTTTTTCCTTTTGCTCTCTCTCTCTTTCTCTCTCCATAACAAACATACTTTTACACACTTTTCTTTCCATCTTTTTGCTTTCATCATGTGGTGGTAGAGCATTTACCCTCTTCTTTTGGGCTTACTTAAGGTTATAGAGCATGAGCCTTATGATGACTGCGATGATGTACTGTGGAAGCAACTGACAGGAAAGGTAAAATTATTTGAAGCAAGATTAATGTTTATGAAAATGTTTATGGGGCATGGGCTTTCTCAATCATTCAATTTTTTCCTACAATCGATTGTCCTTATTGTTTTATATTTTTGAGTTCCAAATGATTATTTGAGTCTATTGCAAGCATTCTGGCGTGCTCCTTATGAATTTCTACATTACATTGTCATGGCTACATCTATTTAATTTTCTAAAACTTGAAATCTGTTGCTCTTGAGGCAGAGGAAACCTTTTTTTGCCTGTATAGCTTAGGAGGATTGGGTTTTGGACCCCAACCTTGTTAATCCACAACTGATATGCAACAGGAAGGGTGCCTCGACCCAACCCCAATCTTGTGAATCCAAAACTGATATACCATAGGAAGAGAGCCTCAACTCAAGGAGTAGGCTTTGGCATCAATAATATACAGGAGTGTATTTATTTTCCTGTGTCTAGAGTTTGTACAGTCCTTTACTTTGCTATGTACTTCCTTTGCTTATGTTGAATCTTTGTTTATGCTTGTTCGCTTGTAAGGGAGTACCCTCCCACCGATCTAAGTGTTATGTTTGAGGATTCTGTGTTTTGGGTGGTCGGCATTGGAATCATTGTATGTGCCTTCGGCCATCCTATGTAAGCAAGTTGAGATTATTCTCCTTTCTTACTCTCTCGTGATGTATAAGTTTTCCAAGACGAATACATTGCAAGCTTTTTTTATTCACACTCTAATTTCTTTATGCACTTTGTTTATTCAAACAATATTTGCACCCCTTTTGATGGTTTGAAGGCTGACGACAATTAGGTTTTTGTCGTGCTGCACGGACTGAAAGAGTCAGCCCGTGACAGTTGGTATCAGAGCCACATTCGGCTCAATCTGAGAAAGCGGCTGGAGAGTCAGTGTAGAACAACATGCTGGCGATCGTTGATCAAAGAGGATGTCCTGGCGACTCAATACAATCTGTGAAGCACCAGGGCAAGGGAGTGGCCCTATCTGACGAGATGGGCACATCCCAGGGTCCAGGAAGACCTAGCCGAAGTTGTGAACAAGCCGGTTGCCGATGTAGCTACTCAAAAAGAAGCGTTAGGCAATGCAGTTGAGTCTTTCGAGGAAATGAGGGACAAAATGAAGACTATGCGGGAACAGATGGCCAACCTTATGGCCATGAATCGATCACTTACTGACACAGTGACCGCATTACAAGTTGAAGTTAATAAACTTCAGGCGATGAACCGCACGCTACAACGACAAGTTTATGTAGGTGGAGGTGACAATCGATCATCAAGAGTCGACGTTCAAAGGTCAGCAAAATATAATGGAAATTGTGATAGTCAAGTGATTGACAACTTTTTGTTCCAAGTGGAATATTACTTGGACCTTCAGGGTGTTGTGGGAGATGACTTTTCAGGTCAAGACCGCCGCCATGTTACTCAAGGGAGATGTTGTTACATGGTGGAAAAGGAAACAACTTGACATTTAAAAGGGGATCTGTACAATAGACACTTTCGATCATTTTAAGTGAGAGTTGAGGAATTACTTCATGTCCCCAAATGCAAGACGACATGCTTATCGAATGGTCGGTGAATTGAAACATATAGGATCTTTGTGTGACTATGTGAGAACC
Source organism: Nymphaea colorata (assembly GCF_008831285.2). Lineage (NCBI taxonomy): Eukaryota > Viridiplantae > Streptophyta > Magnoliopsida > Nymphaeales > Nymphaeaceae > Nymphaea > Nymphaea colorata. The sequence continues at coordinate 9,537,821 of NC_045144.1, forward strand.
TATCAAAGGCTCATGTTGGATGTACCAGATATGTCAGAACGTGATAAACTTGACTAGTTTATTTTGGGACTTCAATCGTGGGCACAATCTGAAGTGAAAATATGTAATCCAGAGACCTTGGAGGATGCTTATGTGATAGCAGAGTGCTTAGTCGATACCCAGTGTAAGAGCTACACTAAGACCTTCAAGCCTTCAAAGAAGCCTGACCATGGAGGAAAGAGGAATGATCGACGAGAATATAAAAGTGAATCATCGACCCAGCATGAAGTCGAGAACAAACCTTTTTTTCATAAGAACAATAGTTACCAATATAAAGTGCTAACTTGTTGGTTCTGCAGAGAGAGGCATTTAGCCAGACAATGTCCAAAACATCTAATAAAAGAAAACCAAGCAAGTACTTCAAGACAATCTGCTAATGCGGCACAAGGTGAAGAAGAATAACCAAAGATGGGTACACTTTAACTTGTAAATACTTTAAAAAGGAAGGAAAAAACGATGGTAACAACGACACCTTTGAATGGACTCAAGTATCTAGAAATTCTGGTGAATGGAAAGTCTACAATGGCTATAGTAAACATGGGTGTCACGCACAACTTCATCTCAAATGAGGAGATGAGGAGATTAGGTCTTACCCTTGAGAAGGGGGAGTTATGCATGAATGCGGTTAACTCAGAAGCAAAGCCCATCGACGGAGTAGCCCGACATGTGGTCATGAAGATTGAGAGTTGGCCACGTAAAGCCAACTTATCAATGGTCTTGATGGATGATTTCTAGATAATTTTAGGCATGAAGCTCCTTAGTACAACAAAGATGGTCCTGATGTCGCACTTGCGCAATATCAGTATTATGGATGAGAGGTCCCATTGCATGGTCCCCGCAATAATATTAAAGAAGGATAAGGGCAAGGCCGCGATGTTATCCGCTCTTTAATTGAAGAAAGGCTTAAAGCACGGCGAAGATATGTACTTGGTAGCAATCAGAGAAGTGACTAATGATTCCCCTGATTTGGTCACATAGTGTTTGTATCTATCTTAGAGCAATTCACATGAACAATGCCTACAGAGCTCCTTAGATGGCTGCCACATCGATGTGAGGTGGATCATGCCATAGAACTCATTCTTGGTGCCAAACCCCTAGCGATGGCACCTTATCGGATGGCCCCTACAGAATTGAAGGAACTTCGACGACAGTTGGATGAGATGCTAACTAGAGGTATAATCAGACCCTCTAAAGCTTCTTCTTGTGCACCAGTATTATTCCAAACAAAACATGATGGCTCCAAAAAGCTATGTGTGGATTATAGGGCACTAAACAAGGTAACAGTAAAGAATAAATATCTCTTACCTTTGATTGCGGATCTCTTCGATCAGCTCAGTGGAGCTCAGGTCTTTTCCAAGTTAGACCTTCGGCCAAGGTATTGGCAAGTTCAGATTGTTGATGGTGACGAGCCGAAGACAACTTGTGTCACTCGCTACGGTGCCTTTGAATTCTTGGTAATGTCGTTCGGGTTGATGAATGCTCCTGCAACTTTTTCAACTCTAATGAACAAGATATTCTACCTGTACTTAGATAAGTTTGTGGTGGTATATTTTGATGATATTGTGGTGTACAACAGCTCAATAGATGATCAAGTGGGACACTTAGGGACAATGTTCAAGGTGTTGAAAAAAAATGGACTATATGTGAACCATGAGAAGTGCCTATTTGGCCAACAAAAAATCAGTTTTCTCGGTCATATTGTAGGAAAAGGTCAGTTGCAGATAGACACAGAAAAGGTGAGGGCTATTCAAGACTGGAAATAGCCAGCCAATGTACAGGAGTTGCGTTCTTTTCTCGGTTTGGTGAACTATTATCGGCGATTCATTGAAGGGTATTCTTTGATAGTTGTGCCTCTCACTGATTTGTTGAAGAAGAACCGAACTTGGTTTGGGAAAAACTTGAAGAAGAGGCCTTTGATCGATTGAAGAGAGCCCTGATGCAGGAACCTGTGCTCAGGTTACCTGACTACACCAAGAAATTTGAAGTCCACACGGATGCTTCAAATTTTGCTGTTGGTAGAACATTGATGCAGGAAGGTCACCAGTGGCCTATGAAAACAGAAAGCTTAAAGACTCGGAACGTCAGTATTTCGTGCATGAAAGAGAAACAACGACCATTATCCACTGTCTTCGCACATTGAAGCATTACTTGTTGGGAGCTCAGTTTGTGGTGAAGAAGAATAATGTAGCCACAAGCTACTTCCAAACCCAAAAGAAGTTGATCCCGAAGCAGACCCAATGGCAGGAATTCCTTGCGAAATTTGTTTTTGCCTTGGAGCACAAGGCAAGGAGGATGAACATCGTAGCCAACGCGCTAAGTCGGAAGGCAGAGCTAGCAGCTACTCGGACGGTGTCATCTGAAGCACAGCTTGAAAGTGCTCTTCTCAGACGGATTCGAGAAGGCATGAAGTAAGACCCTATGGCCAAGCACTTGGTCGAGGCAGCTAAGACGAGGAAAAAATGTGACGATTCTGGTTGCGTGATGGACTTCTGATAGCAAAGGGTGGACACGTGTTCATACCCAAGTGGGGCAACCTTCGGTGAGAGTTGCTTAAGGAATGTCTTCAGGCCATCCTGGCCAAGAGCAGACATTGGCGTCTCTGAACATTGTTATTACTGACCACAGATGCGCGATGATGTTGAGGCATATGTAAAAAATTTCTTGATTTGCCAACAGGATAAGGGAACAAATCATAAGACTGTTGGCCTCTTGGAGACTATTCCAGAACGTCCATGGGAATGCCTCTCTATGGACTTCATCGTCAGCTTACCTAAAGTTGACGGCTTCAGCTACATCTTTGTGGTTGTGGATAGATTCTTGAAGTATGTCACCTTCATCCCAGCCTCCAAGAAATGTCCCGCAAAGAAAACAACACAGTTATTCGTGAAGCACTGGGGTGTGCCGAAAAGCATTGTAAGTGAGCATGACAGTGACGCCCGCTTCACAGGAAAGTTTTTGCGCGAACTATTTTGTTCGCTAGGTTCAGATTTATTATTCTCAACAAGTTTCTACCTGCAAACTGATGGCCAAACTGGACTGATCAACAGCTTGTTGGAACAATACCGTCGACAAATATCAGTGCCAATAAAAAGAATTTGGTGAAATTGTTGGATGTAGTTCAATTTTGCTACAATTTACAAAAGAACGAGTCTTCTAGACATAGTCCGTTCGAGATAGCCACTGGGCAACAGACGTTAATGTCTCATACCCTTGCAGCCTAAGAAAAGGGACGGCCTACTTTTGCCTACCAGTTTGTCTACGACAGGTAGGAACAAACGAAGTTGGCTAAGACGTTCTTACATAAGGCCGCTAAAAAGATGAAAAAATTTGCAGATCGGAATCGAAGGCCAATGAAATTTCGAGTGGGTGATCAAGTCCTTGTGAAGCTTTATCATGATTGCACGGGTATCATTTGTGGTCGACACAGGTCATTAATCTGCAAGCATGAAGGACCCTTTACAGTGTTAAAAAAAATCAAGAAGCTAGCCTACAAGTTAGACTTGCTGCCAGACTTTAAGGTGCATTTAGTGTTCCATGTTTGTAACCTGAAACCTTTTTACTTTGATGAGGATGACCCCGATAGAAGCGTCTCACAAGAGACCCGATCATGCATCGAGCCCCACCGATCAAGCGAGTGGTGGACCGATAGATGGAAGAAATTCTTCGGCACAAAACAAACTATGTAGGCGAGCTGAAGAAATACCAAGTGAAATGGATATGTGAGCAAAACCCAACCTGGGAGTATGCATTCTGTATGAAGCAGCGCTACCCATTAGAAGTCAAAGTCTATCATGAAGCAGCTAGCACCGAGGACGGCATATGATTTGAAGGAGGGAGTTTGTTCCCCTATGTCTAGAGTCTGTACAGTCATTTGTTTTGCTATGTACTTTCTTTGTTTATGTTGAGTTTTTGCTTATGCTTGTTCGCTTGTAAGGGAGTACCCTCCTACCGGTTTAAGTGTCATGTTTGAGGATTCTGTGTTTTGAGTGGTAAGCATTAGAATCCTTGTATGTGGCTTCGGTCATTTTATATAAGCAAGCTGAGATTATTCTCCTTTCTTACCTTTCTCATGATGTACAAGTTTTCCAAAATGAATACATTGCGAGCTTTTTTTATTCACACTTTGTTTTCTTTATGCACTTTGTTTTCTCAAATGATCTTTGCGCCCCTTTCGATGGTTTGAAGGCCGACGGCAATTAGGTTCTTATCGTGCTGCACGAACTAAAGGAGTCAACCCATGATAGTACCATTGTCTTTGTAAATTTAGTTGATTTAATTTTGTTTTATCGATGTGAACTTCTAAACGATGTACAAAATGTCTTTCTATATGTGCTTATATAGCATATTTGTAAATGTTATCAATGAACAAAAGGTGTATAATGTATACCAAGTCCATATCCCTCGTTTGGATGATATTTTTTTTAAGAAAGAAAAACATTTGTGGCGCAAAAACAATGTCACTGCCAAAATTTGTAATGTTTTCCAATGTTACAATATTTATTATGTTTTTTGATGTTCTAGACTGGTATTAAGCAATGCGAGGAAAACGTCAGTGTTAATAACATTTGTAAAGAATAATTATGTTACATAATGGAAGATACAACATGCTAATGGAAGATACAATATGCCTGAAAATGTCATGCGCAATGTGCTCTTTCATGTTACTAATGGTATATTTCGTGTAGCAGCAGGCATTACGGTAATGGTATGGCACATTTAGTAACGTCGCATTTTGTTGCAGTCTGCAATTCAATGTTACTGAATATATTTTGTACCATAATCTCAACGTTGCTAAATGCAGTTATTTTGTACTAAGTTTTTAATTTGGTTATGTAAATCTCATAGTTATTGAGCTTTTCTATTCTATATATAAAGCCCATAAGTGACTAACTACTGAATTTTAGATATTGATTATGTAGATCTGCTTTGAATTCAGATATGTAAAATGCAAACCTGATTTTTGGATATTGATTATTTAGGATACCACATCAACTGCTAGGATTCAAGATATATAAAAAATACTATTTAAAATTCGGAAGTAAAGTATCATCTTGGTACATAAATTATGAGAAAAAACAAATAAAATTTGAACTACAATCGGCAATAAGAATGAACATGCATGTGACAAATCAAACAAGAATGAACATTATAAGCATTTCTACATGTGGTTTTGCACCCCTCCTGCACTCGAAGAATATTATGAGCGTTACTACCTGTACAATGAATGAACGATGTGTGACAGTCAAACGAAGCTCTAGTAATAATACTGAAGCTATATTAAAGAACACAAAACCCATCCGAAAAGTCAGTTGTTGCGAATCGTAAAATTAGATAAAGCTGCCTTCAGAAAAAAAAAAAGTAAGTGTATTTCTTTACTTTGAGAAGATGGGAAAAAGTTGAACACTACCGAGTACAAGCTGCATGCCACCATATGTCGGCATAAGCTATATATAAATTCGTTTGTTAATTCATATACTGTACTCGGGGTATAGCATGGTGATCGACCCCTATGACACCTGCAAAGCCAAAGACCACGGGTCCTGGTAAACCCTCGTTTTCTTCACTTCTATAAGCCACATGCACTCACAAAACGAGGCCCAGTTTTGTCGGCCGTTGATCGTATAGATGAACGGCAATCTGTAGGCACGCCGTCTGCCAAGTGTAGCATGTCGAAAAGATGGACAGACAAACGGAAATTGTACCCTTGCCGTCCTTATAACTAGAAACCACAGGAAACGCCAAAATCAATACGCCCCGTCCCCCCGTCCTTTCTCTCGCCCAGCTTACACGTATGCCTTTCTTTCCTTCTTCTCTTTTCCTCCCTCCCTTTTTCTTTCCGCATTGTATCTTTTCGCTCTTCTTTGTCATACATCCACAGCCTTCTCCTAGTTACAATCGCTTCCCACTTCCCACCTCTATATCACGGGGCTGATCTCCCTCTCTCACTCTAGTTACAGATGCCTTTTATTTCGGAAATCCAGCATTTTCTCTCACGGAGGTGAAACAATCTCTCTCTCTCTCTCTCTCTCTCTCTCTTCTGCAACTCCTGCAACTCCGGCTAGGAGGATAGTTACGGGACATGGTTCTCTATGATTTTCTATGTGCAGATGCCTATTATTTGGGAAAGAACGCCTGAAGTGCAGCGGCGTGGGCGAAGACGCAGGCGACATCTCCATCTCCAGCTGCAGCAGCATGGCGACTGGTGAATGCTATGCGTGCACCCAGCAGGGCACCCCAGCCTTCCACTCCGTCAGCTGCCTCCACAGCTCCCACTCCCTCCTATGGGAGGCCAACGCCGGCTCCTCCCTCGCCCCGGTTCACCGTCCAGAGGCCACCGTCATCACGACCTCCGACGAGCCCCGCCATGATCCTCCGAGTGATCGTTCGCCCCGGAGGGCTGGCTGGGCCCGGCTGCTGGGCCGGCCGCTGGACCCCCGGAGCCGGGCAGTGCAGAGGCGGAACCGGACGCTCCTGCTGCTGCGGGCGACAGCGGTGGCGCTGGACCCGCTCTTCTTCTACGCAATTTCGGTGGGGAGGGGACATGCGGGGTGCCTGTACCTGGACGGGGGGCTGGCGGCGGTGGTGACGGCGCTGCGGACCTGCGCCGACGCGACGCATGTGGCGAGCCACATGTGGATGCAGCTCAGGCTGGCGTATGTGTCGAAGGAGAGCATGGTGGTGGGCTGCGGGAAGCTGGTGTGGGACCCAAGGGCTATCGCCTCCCACTACCTCCGCTCCGCAAGGGGATTTTGGCTTGACCTCTTCGTCGTCCTCCCCCTCCCCCAGGTATCTCCCTCTCTCCCCGTCCATATATTGAAGCGACCTGATCAGTGCCGGAATCCTTGTTTGTGGCTGTTGAATTTTTTGCCTCTTTGTTTTTTAATGTCTTTGAACGAAGAAATATGCTATTTATACTCGGCTAATACTCTGATTATCAATTTCCGTTAAATATTAGTTACAAAGTTTTTAACAAAAAAATAAGTTATGGATATCAGCTAATACCCCGCTTTTCCTTGATAAAATGACATAGTTCCAGGATCGACAAACCGCAAACGAAGCTTTCGACATTGTACGGCACTCCGTTGCCGGAGATTTCTGCTTGAATCTCAGGTTGGGGGGGTTGATCACTTCTACCACCCTCAATTCACAAGACACTGGCCTCTCTAGACCACCCTTCTCTTCTCTCCCTTCATCCATAATTGTGGCGGTGTAAACGATTTTACTTTTTGGTAAGATCCTGGGAAAATCTTCTTCGGAGCGATGGTAAAACCTTTTGATTTTACTTTTTCAATTTAAAAAATAAATCTTGTTTAATGTATATTAGTGTACCTTCAAACAAACTCTCATTCATGCAACAGCAGCGATTTTCTTCAGGAGCGTTTAGATGACACATTCATCTATACATAGTTTTATGAAATCTAAGTTTTCTAATGAGTTTTTAAAACTCCATTCACTTGTTTGGTTGACACACTTTTGACTCTCTCTTAGGAAACCAAGTTTTCTCAAAACTGGGTTCTCCTCAAACCTAGTTTTAATGGAAACCAAGTTTTCTCAAAACTGGGTTCTCCTCAAACCTAGTCTTAATGGTAGCCAAACACTAAGTTTAGGATGTAAAACAAGGGTTTGCCTCCACGTTATCCAAATGCGCTGCCCTTTGTCTCTTTCTTATATATTTTCTTCCCATACGTTGAACATTTAATGAGTATATCTTATATACCTTTATTTTTATATTGCTCTTTAATAACCAATCGACTTCATGTTATTCGACATAGCTAAGGTGCTCTTAGAAAGGAAGAAAGTCCTTTTGAGTTCAGGGCAATCATACATAACATGCTTCTTAAAAATTACTGAAAATTAATCGAAAAAATTAGTACCATTAAATGGTTGATATGAACATTAGATAAAAAAGAATCGGTTTGTGAAACAAAAGGGCAGCCCGGCCACTTCAGTGAATCAGCCGATTAGCTGAATCGGTTGTGAAAAGGCCTATAATGTAAAAGAATGCCATTTTATAAAAGGTTAACAAATGTATAAAAATAATTAACAATAAAAAATAACGTCGCAATAGTTTTAAAAGTAGCTAAAAGTTGAAATGATTAAATTATGTGCTTATGTGTGAGAGAAAGCATATATGACAGACGAGGCCTCGTGAGCTTGGGTTATTCTTTTAGCAATTGTGTTGAAAAGGATCTTACTACAATGAGGAGGACCAGACTTGAGGCTACCCAACAAAAACCCGTTCCGTTGCTAGTATATATTGGTACAGTGGTCCAGTGGTTGACGAATACGCTTCAGTTCAGACTCATTTCTGATCCAATTCAGACCACACCTGCCATCTTAGCTTGGGGATCTTTCCCATTGGCTTCTGATTAAATTCAGAGCCAATTAACCTGGATATACTATCTTCATGCTCGGATCTTTCTAACTTGTTTTCATATTAATTTTATACATGTATACGTTCCCCCTGACTACTTCAGTTAGTAACTTAAAAGTCCATCCCAGTAGGACAAATGTACATCCACGGTAAAGTCCCATTACTATCTCATATGTATATACTCTATTGATGATTGATTGATAGATACTAAGGGTAGGTATCTATCTTGTAATGTACTTCTATCAATCAAGTTGAGATTTTAGGGGAAAAGGAGTTGGATGGGAGATTTGGCTCCACTTACCTAGAATCAATAATGTCATATGCTATTCCTCGATTATTAATCTCTTTCTGTTTGGATTTGTTTTCACATTTCCCAAGTCTTATATCTCATTTCCAATGTGTGGGCACTTCCAACATTTTCTCTACTTACATCCCAATTGCTTACGGTGAGAAGTTAACTTGGGTTGGTTACGTTTATTCTTTTAAGTACGTACAATTCAACAAAGTGCGAGCCCTATAGTTGTGTGCAAATATTTTCTGTTGATGTTATCTTATCTTCATGCTGATAAAAATTATAACTAATAAAATTAATTTTTTAGCATGTATACTTTTTCTTTAATGAATAAATATAAACCAAAATATCAGACCGTCATAAATTTTTTTAAGAGACGAAAGTCTAACTACCGAAATAGTTAGTAAGTTGGAAAACTGTTACAAAGAATTGTTTTGTTTCGTTTTTTATGTTTAGATTCAGCATTGAGGACTATATTGAATTAGTACATGGAATTTCAACATTGGTTACACACCACTATTTGTAACAAGTCGGAAAAGCTGTTTCCTTAATGTGCATAGTAGGAAAATGGGTTCACTAGTTTCATTTGTCAGAGCTTTTTCTGACTCATCTTTTCTCTTTCATTTACTTTTTCCCTTTCCATCTATTTCTTTTAGTTTAGAGTTTCTTTTTCACAACATCCTTTCACCCATAATTGCTATATCCTAATTAGCGAAAAAAAAAATTAAAAACCAAATCTCGTTTAAGGACCCACAGCAATCCCTCCTTGGCCTTGAGACATTTTTATAAATATGATTAATTAATTAATAAGCTAGACTTCGTGAATTACCAATCAAATTGATGAAACAGCTAGTAATTAATTTACATAATGCATATATTTACTCTGTCTATATTTTCCAATAATCTCTTTCTGTATATCTAACTTTCTTGTTAGAGAACACCCTCCAACATCTTCTTGATTTGAAACTATATATATATATATGTATATATATATATATACCTGATAATGAAACAAGTGCCCACAACGATCCCACTCTGGTCCCTGAGAACTGAACGGGTGCCACCCTTCCTACGAGAGGTGTACGGAATGCAAACTTCCACTTTGATGTTGAAAATAAAAATCTTTTACGGCGATCATCTTTTTGTCCAAAATATGAAGACTTCGGTAACGACGTTATGAAAATCGGCTTGATTTGCTCTCGTTCAATCCATTTCAATCGAACGGTGGTACGTACCGTATGTTGTTCATTTTTTAACTTTAATTTTTTTAATTTTCTTAAGCTTTTCATTTTAGTAAGTTTTAGTTTTCGATTTATTGTGGTAATATTATTTTTTACTAGTTATATAGATGCAGTTCCACGCAACAGGGGCGGAGCGGAGGGAGACCATGGCCCACCCCAACCAACGAAATTTTTATTTTTTATATTAAAAAATAATATTTTTTTAATTACATATTTTTTGTGCCCTACTTAAATCCAAAAAAAGAAAATCCTGACGCAATGATTGCGTTAGCTTCTAGTTCGATTTTTTTACCATAAATGCCCTTCTTTCTTTTTCGCTTTCCGTCAAGACTAACCGACTCTTTATGGGGAGACGAGGGGACGTACGGACACGTTTGTCATTTTCTAGAAGCTTGTGGTGCTCCAGATGGCGATTTGTCCCCGCGGTCCTTTCCCTGGCCGTGATAGAAATTTACCTTCCGCGGTCTCTTTCGCTGAGACCACTGAATCACATGCAGCGCGGCCAAGATCCCGATTTTCCGTGCTTCCGGATTGACACGTCTATTCAAAGTTCCCGAGATCACGATAATTTCCCGATTGATCGTGATATAAGTCGGCCGTCCAACGTGATCAATATCATGATTCATGAACAATGCCACGCTTGTCTCATCCTCGTGATTTTCTTGGCAAAGAGCAAATCCATCAAGTTTTCCTCTGTTTTTTTTTTTTTTAAGAATTGCAAAAAATAATTAGAGAAAATATCTTAAACTATTGTGAAAATGCAGGGAATTAGTAAAATGGAATATGAAAGTTGATTTGTAAACAGAATACTACTTGCATATGCTTAACTATGTCCTCCCATTAACAATTAGTGGGCATAAAGTATGATACGTAACTTGTCTAAGTTCGGTCCGTTTTCTTAGCATCTTAAGCTTATTATTGTTACTTAGTGTAATTCCTTTTTCATAATGGTCGCCACATTGTTAATGACTATTCAGGCCCGTCTTTTCTTTTTCAGTTTTCTTGTTTTTCCTAATGCTCAGGCATTCGTCCTTGACATCACAAATTTGACCAGAAACAAGGAAACGAATTTTAACACAAACAAAAATGTGGAGATGATTGTGAAAATTTATTGTAAAATATAAATGGTGCTTCTTCACAAACCTAAGTGCATAGACGCATTTTTCGTCAGAAAACTTTAGTACTATATACGTGTTATAAAAACATGTCTTAGGGGAAACTTCTGCACTTTGGGCATGAAATCATATTTATTTTATAGTTCCATCAGAGCCCATTTGCATGGGGATGGGGAATGAGGGAGTTTCAGGTGGTAGGTTGAAATACTTCTACTCACCCAATACAGCCCATCCACAAACACAAATACCTAATGATTTCTCATTCCCCACTGAATTGCAGGGGCGTTGATAGCATGAAAGAAAGTCTGCACTACAAAGAAAAGTTGGGGAAAGATTTAAGAAAATATTGGGACCCTTTAGCCTTTTCAGTTTTATCTCACTTCAACTTATTTAATTTTTAAATTTCTCCTGCAATACATCTTAACACTATATTCTTGTTTGTTTCAAAAAATAGTGTAATTTTATCCAGCATTTGATTACTGAATCTAGAAACAGACATCCATACATGAACAAATCGTGCCATTTTTTCAAAACAAGAACATATAATCGCATTATATACAATCAAACTTAGATATGTGTTTCAAGACTGTATTTCAAAGAACGCATTTTTTTTACCAGATGTCTCTAAGTAATTCTTTTTGCTAAACAAGAAACCCCTATGATGAACTGCAACTTTGGTTTGGACATGGTGAATGAAAAGATCGATGAATCCAGAAACTTAAAATCATGATTTTTAATTCTAAGAGGAGCTAACCTTATAAGGTTTAGCAACCAGGGTTAGTGTCTACAACTGAAAAGAAAAGGGTATCATAGGGATCGTTTGAGATATATTTATGAAACATCACACAATATTATATAAATCTGCTTCTATTTTGAGGGCAAATTCATATAACAATAACATTACATTGTTATTATCCCGTGAATTTGTCACTTGTTATGATATTTTATAAATGTATTCCATGTTTTGGGGCAGATTCATAGGGTATTAACAAAGTTTGTTGCCAAACAGCGGCAAGGCGATGGAGTCCATGCCCATTTGAGTGTTGGACAGAAACCTCTTTGTATTTGTCCCAGCCCTCCACAAAAGGTGGAAAGTTGTTTTTTTTTTTCTTTTTTTTTGTATATACCAATTTGTGTCTTGGTTTCAAGAGAGGCAACATCAATTGTTTTGGATTAATCGAAGACACATGGACCCAAACTGGTCCATCGTTAGTACAGGGACAGTTCCTAAGCTGTACGTCTCACGGGTAAATGAAATGAGCAAGAAGCTAGGAGAAGGCTGATAGCTTTCTCTCTTCTCTTCTGTTTGTGGGTGATGGGTCAGTTGATTGACGTTCTGGTTGGTTTCGGTGCAGATTGTGATGTGGTTGGTTGTGCCAAAGCTGATCAGGGAGGGAGAGATGAAGTCCACCATGACCATCCTCCTGCTCACCTTCTTGTTCCAGTTCCTTCCCAAAGTCTACCACAGCGTCGTCCTCATGAGAAGGATGCAGAAGGTGACCGGCTACGTCTTCGGCACCATCTGGTGGGGCTTCGGCCTCAACCTCATCGCTTATTTCATCGCTTCTCATGTGAGTCTTTCTAAAACTTCTCTGATTTAATTATTTTAGTTAGCTTATTTTAGCTACCAAATATAATAATATCCTTTTCTGGATGATACGGTGCCTATTCTTTGATCACGCTGCTAATTATCACCAATATAAAAAACACTGAACAAGTGTTTTATAAATTCCGCTGATTAGTTATGAACAAGCCAAAAATATTAAAAAGTTTATCTTCTAAGAAAATAAATAGAAAAGCTTGTCGACAATAATGAAAAATGAATGACCCTTTCAAATATTTTTTTTTAAATAGCAAAAAGTTGATGCATGTCCATGTTGAATCGAGCATCGAAATCGAACCGGTTGACGGATAACTATAATAAATATTTATTTTTAAATTTTAAAATAAACAGAGATTTCAAATAACTCTTGTCAGCCAATTCGGCCAATTTATCATCATGTTCAACGTGCCCGTTCCTGATATTAACAATGCTGAGCTAAACAAATTCGTCAACTTCACATTGTAATGGTTCTTTAATATTTTTCAGTCACGAAAAAAAAAAAGAAAATAAAGAATACTAAATTTGGATACTGAAACTTTTAAATTTTAAATTTTTCAACTAGGAGTTGAGATACTTCGTCGTCTAAAATAGCGCTAACAATCTACTAGCCGCCCAAATAGGTGCGCTGGCCCCACAGCTGCTAAATAAACCCAATTCTTTGGTCTTACACTTGATCTGTCATGTCTTTTGTGAGGCAATGGACATGTTATCTTGTGATAATCTTGCCTGGGATATGGACCCTCCAGTCTTCTACCATCTTCTTGTGGTCCATATGAACGAAGGTTTGGGTTCCCGTCAACTTGGACGATAGTAGATCTCCGACTAGCAGTTCTGGATCCAGTTCAATCCAACATGAAGATTAGTTGAAATCTACATACTACCTTCATTGTTGGTATCAGGCCGGTCTCGACCTGAACAGGCTAATGCATATCGGATCAGCATCACAGCGGTCCGTGGCTCATAAAAATGCAGCTATTTCTTTTGCTTTCTACTTTTGAAATTAGTGTGCATTGGTTTCTATATATATAAAACCGATATAAATGTCGTCAAAATTAGAAACCTTGAGAAAATAATACATGTCATCAAAACGCATTTTTCTTATTTATCCATTTACAAATTAAATAAAAATATATTAAATATTTATTAAAATAAAAAATGCTTATTCAATCACATTACATAATTCACATACTTGTCCACAGTACATAAAAAGGTTACATACATAAGAAACTTCAATACCCCAGCTTATGGAAGTTTCACGAGAAAATGGCTTACTTTTTTACTCTTCACATGTGCCTTTGAATTTTTAAAGTCTTCCAAAACTTCCTTGTGCTTTTGCGCCTACTATTGTTCGAGCGGATTCGAATACTGGTATGAGAGTCGCCTCAATGGGCATGGCATAGTAAGTCGAGTTACAAGACATGAACATATACGTCTGTAGTTTGATTTTTATGGGCATTACACCTCTACATTGATTTTTATGGGCATTACACCTCTACATCTTAAGGTAATGAGAACAGTATCTAAGGGTGCCCCATTGCCATTACTGGCATTCATGCAACCCTAAAAGCAGGGCGAGTGGGGGAGCCTTCCAGTCTCTAACAAGATGAGAGTACTGAATCTACTGATATGAGAGTTTAGTTTAGCAGCATTTTTCTATGCTTATATGAAATTAAATTCAAAGATTCGAAGAAATAAGTTTAACTTTGAATCTAGGCATAACATAGTGCTCCTAGTGCAAAGGAGACGATGGGTTTTTGCTCATTTGCTTGAGAACTGCTTGTCAACCACATGAAACGAAGGAAGTATGAAGTTCTAACTACAGTTGTAGTAACATTTTCAGGTGGCTGGTGGATGTTGGTACATTCTTGCCATCCAACGTGTCGCGTCATGCTTACATCAAGAGTGTCAGCAGAACAACACATGTCATGTGCGGCCGCTGGCGTGCTCCAAAGACATTTGCTACAAGTTGACGGACACATTGACACTTCTGGAGTTCCCGTGCTTCGACAATCAGACTGTAGCGGTCAGGAAACTTCCGGCATGTCTCGACCCCAGTGGTCCATTTCGTTATGGCATTTATAGAACCGCGTTGCCGGTCATCACAAGTGGTTCTTTGGCAGTTAAGATCCTTTATCCAATCTTTTGGGGACTCATGGCTCTAAGGTAAGCAGTCCTTCTTTAGTTCATAATGCAGGCAGCTAACTGCTGTGTAACCTCTGTGCTCCATAAACTTGGACATGATAATCAAGGAACTGGCTTCTTAATCTCCATGAGTCACAAGAGAATCAGAAATATGCGACTGTTAACTTAATCAATGCTGTCGTCTACCAGCACATAGACACCATGTCTCACATCCTAATCAGTTTTTGGTCAATGATACGTCATACCAAGTGTATCCTCCATCTGCAACTGCACTGGAATTAAAAGGGACATGAAACACCTTCCATTACAAAAATACCCACTAAACAGCAGCAAATGACTACCTCCCCTTATCCAGAGCATGCGCTTATCTGTGTATGTGTGTGTGTGTGAGCTAGTGTATCAGTAATAATTTGAGTATTTTCCATTCCCTTGTAGCACCTTCGGCAATGACCTGGAGCCTACAAGCCAATGGTTGGAAGTCATCTTCAGCATAACTATAGTGCTTAGTGGTCTGCTTCTCTTCACATTGCTCATAGGGAATATTCAGGCAAGTATCTTTTACAAGATTGACCACAGACTGATCTTTGATAGCCGTGAAAGACAACCTAAGCTTAAGATTTCTTTTTAGATTTGAGCAAGATGCAGAAATAAAGTTATTTATTTTTCTGGAGATAACATTTTAAGCTACCAAGTTCGTGCATGCTGTAGATAATCTGGGCAATTTAGGCACCATGACAGTGAACACTACTGGATAACCTTGTTTCAGCACATACTTTTTTTACACTCCAGAGATCACCTGGCAAAATACCTCAGCTTCACCACACATCTATTTAGGTCTCTCAAGCTTATTTGAAATGAAAAGGTTGTATGTAGTATGTACTAAATGCAAACTGATCTCTCAAGCTTTAGCTAAAGTGGCATATACATGTTGCTATGCAGGTCTTTTTGCAATCAGTGATGGCAAGAAAAAGGATGATGCAGCTACGCAGTCGCGATATGGAGTGGTGGATGCGACGACGACAATTGCCTTCAAAGCTGAGGCAGAGAGTCCGGCACTATGAGCACCAACGGTGGGCAACCATGAGAGGTGAGGATGAGATGGAGTTGATCAAGGACTTGCCTCAGGGTTTGAGGCGAGACATCAAACGCCACTTATGCCTGGACCTCATGAAACAGGTGGGTGCATTTGGGTCATTTTTTTGTGTGCATCTGCACCTAGAGTGGACGTGGATTCCAGGCCAAGGCCAGGAACCAGAGTGTGTATTGCAATTAAGATCAGTGAATCCATGCAAATTTGGTCTCATTTTCTTGTTTTTTCTCATTTTTGGGTTCTATCAGGTTCCATTGTTCTTCAATCTTGATGATCTAATCCTGGACAACATATGTGACAGAATAAAACCGCTTGTGTTCTCCAAGGATGAGAAGGTAACAACTTACACTCTATACGTGAGCACATGAACTGAAACCCAGCCAGTTCCTCTTCTTGGACATGTATGATTGAACCCTGGAGGTCCAGAAAACAAATTTTTCTCTTATTGAAATGACTTAGGAGCCATTTGAGAGATCTAAATGATGCGTGTACAAGTGGCCTTCTCTTCCTCTGCTTGTGTTCTTAGCTTACATCCCTGCACTGCAGAATTTTCATGTTTTCTTATAGAAAGACTTTGGGTTGTCCGTGACAGACCAATTGTTTGAGTCCTGTGAGTAGCCTCTTCTTGAAGCAGAAGCTTCACCTCGTCCTTGATATGGTTTCCCTCCTGAAGATCTGTCTGTTGTATGTGATTGTTCCTTGAATATTCACTGGGAACTAGGGATGCAGCTTCTGTGAAAGTTGTGAGTCATGATCAGATTCGTGACTTCAGTCTTAGCAGAAAACAGAGGATTCTAGATCTTTTCCTTTTTCCTTTTTCTCGAAACTCTCAGCTGGTTCGAGTCACCAAGAATATTGTGACTTAACAGCCAAGCACGGTGTGTGTGTGTGTGTCACTTACACTAATAAATTTTAAGAATGAACAGATTATTCGTGAGGGAGACCCAGTGCAGCGCATGGTATTCATTGTACAAGGACATCTTGAAAGCGTTCAGAGCTTGAGCAAAGGGATGCTTGGTACATGTAAGCTAGGTCCAGGCAACTTTCTTGGTGATGAGCTGCTGTCTTGGTGTCTCAGGCGCCCTTTTGTGGAGCGACTGCCTCCTTCCTCTGCCACTTTCATCAGCCTCGAGCCAACTGAGGCCTTTGGGCTCGACGCTGCTGATCTCAAGTACATCACTGAGCACTTCAGATACAAGTTTGCCAATGAAAGGCTCAAAAGAACTGCAAGGTGCTTAAATCTTACTCTCACAATCTTGAGAACTCCATGCATCAGCAGTCAGATGCCATGTTTCTGTGCATAAACATGCATGTGTGTGTGACTGTATGAACTTGGACAAGTTCATGAGCAGTGACGTCAATGCTGCAAAATGTCATTTGTTCATGACATGGTTCTTGTTTCATATGAAGCCAGATATTTGCTGCAGGATTTCTTCCTTCTTAAGGGGAGGCAATCTGCTTCACTTCAAAACTAAGACGCATTTCTCGTCAAAAAAGTCTTTTCCAGTGAAAAGGTACGTGCCATAGCATGGGGCAAAGGGATCATAATTTGGTACAAGCCACGACCAATTTTCACATTCCACCACCAACTCCCTCGAGTAGTTTGGATGCAGATGAAAACCGACTTTTTGATATACTTGGATTGGTGAAAATGAGTCCCCAAATTTTTAGAGGGAATTCCTCCCCTTATTTTGATGAGAATGAGGCGAGAGATCAGTGAAGATGAGAAAATAATCCCCTTGCTTTGACAAGAATGGGGACAAGGGAAACATATTAAGATCTTAACTGTGTTTGATTGAGGTGGGCAAAGACTCGGATGACCTAGGTGAAGTATTACTAGAAAGGAGTTTTATCACCCCTTCAAATATCCCGAGAAGATAATGATTCTCATAGATAAGACCTTGGGTTTGCAAGCTTACTTTTCTTAACTTGGTTTAAATAAACATTGTCAGTTTTATACTGTTTACAATGACACATACATTTAACAATGCATTTATTTAATCAGGTACTATTCCTCTACTTGGAGAACCTGGGCTGCGGTTAATATACAATTGGCCTGGAGACGCTATCAACTAAGTTCCCCACAGTTAATCCAGGTAGTAGAAAATGTGGATAATGAGAGAAGACTCCGACATTATGCTGCCATTTTCTTGTCACTCAGGCCACACGATCATCTAGAGTAGCATCAAATGTATCTATGGTAACTCAATTTGTTACTTGCATAACAATCGAAGAAGCATTTTCAGCTGCTAAAGCATCCTCGATCTGTAGCCAATGGCCTATTTTCAACACCAGTAGGCAACAGGCAGACAGGCAGGCACCTGGAGTCAGTCATCAAATACTCAGGTGTTCCATGGTTGCTTGGAAAAGCTACTATGCCTGAGACTTTGAAATTGAGAAATAATGGTCAATTCTTCAAAGAAAGTTGTATATGTATTACTAACATGTTAGTGAACTGTTCTTGGAAATGAAATATTATTATGACCAATGAACTTCGATGACAGAGCCTTCAATGTAGAGGTGGGTAAGAGTCAGCAAGAACATGATAGCAACTTAGCATTAGAAAAAACAAAAAGCGGGGAAAAGAAGGAGAAATCACCAATTTCATAAGCAACTACTCCTCTACAAATATTCCGATGATTTTATATATTTGTAAAGATAAATTGATGGGTACCTGATCCTTAGATGGAAGAGTAGTAAGGAATTATCTTGATTATTTACCTTTCTAAGATAAAATGTTGAGAGAAAATGAAGGAGAAAAAAGAGATTTGATATTTTAGTCATCTATTGGGTATGTTTTCAGCCATAGCAGAGAATACCAACCACTAGAAGAAATAAGCCTTATGGCTCCGATACCATGTAAAATAATAGAGAGAGCAGAAGAGATAAAACACGAAAACATATAACGTGGTTTCGACCACAAGGCCTACCGCCTACGTCCACAACCAAAAGCAGCAACTTGTAGTTGCTGCTGACTTTATCCAATAATTTCCTCTCACCTTGTACAAGGAATGTATATGCTGCAACGGATCACTATCGACTACCAAATAAAGGAAGCGATAATAACAGTTCCAAATAAAGTGGAATATCACAAAAAAGTAGGATAAGATAAATTAGGCAACAAGAGATTTGATAAACCAAGCAACCACAGATTTGTTAACAGCCAAATCACGTGGAAACTACTTTCCTTCAACACTTCCCCTCAAGTGGGGTGTAGGGATTCACACATCCCCACTTGCCTTTGATGTCACTGAAAAGTTTGAACATCAAAGCCTTGGAAAGTAGTTTCGGTGTGATTCGGCTGTTACCAAATCCGTTGTTGCTTGGTTTATGAAAGCTCTTGTTGCCTAGTTTATCATACCCTACCTTTTTTAGATATTATGTTTTATTTTGATGGTTCATGACTTTGTTCTGGATCCGTCTCTCATTAACATGGAACAAACAATAGATAATGATGGTAACTGAGGGAACATGAGAATCCGACTTCTAGCTATCTCATATCTAGGCCAAGACTTGCAAGCAACTCAAACATTTTTTGTTGTTCACAAGTTTCTATCTAGATCTTAGACTTCGTGACATATTGCAAAAATAATCAAGTTCATCCCACATACCTTGCATCGCACCCAAGTGTTCAACGAAGAGCTGATTTTCTTTCTTAGGGTTTCTAATGCTTTGAAATAGCTAAAACATAGGGGCAATGTCATTTTTTCTCATTGTACAAGTCCTTAGCTTTCCTCCAAATCTGAGTCGCCGTTTCAGCGAAAAACCCTTGGCAGATCTTTGGCTCCATAGTATTAATCAGCCATGACATAAACAGATAGTTATTTGAGCACCATTCCTTGTAAGTGGAGTCATTCTCATTTGGTTTTGGGAGATCGCCTGTCTCATATTCTAGCTTGGATCTTTCGCTGAGATAAAGCATTGCTGACCCAGACCATACCAAATAATTTGATCCATTTAAGCGAACGTATGTGATCTTAGTTGCTGGATTTCTTTGCTCCTGCATGACAATCTTCTCAATGACACTATTGGGTGTGTTTTCAGCGATAACATAGAATACCAAGCACCAAAAGAAATGGGTCACAGTTGAGCCTTATGGCTCTGGTACCATGTCGAGTAAAGAATAGAGAGAACAGAAACGAGAAAACAAGAAAACAGACAATATGATTTGACCACAACGCCTACGTGGCTACGTCTATGGCCAAAAGCAGCAACTTACTACTGAGGCTTTGTTTGATAATTTCCTTTCACCGTGAATAAGGAATATATAGGCTGCAATGGATCACTATTGACCACCAAATAAAGGAAGCAATAATAACACTTTCAAATAAAGCGGAACATCCCAAAAAAGTAGGATACGATAAACTAGGCAACAAGAGATTTGATAAACCAAGAAACAACAGATTTGGTAACAGCCAAATCACTCGAAAACTACTTTCCTTCAACAAATGTAGAGAAAAGAATATAGAGAATAGAAGTGAGAAAACAAGAACACAGATAACATGGTTTGTCCACAAGGCCTACATCCATGACCAAAAGAAGCAACTTTCTACTCAGACTTTTATTCGATAATTTTCTTTCACCTTGTACAAGGAATATATAGGCTGCAATGGATCATTATCGACCACCACATAAAGGAAGCACTAATAACACTTTCAAATAAAGCGGAATATGTCAAAAAAGTAAAATACAATAAACTAGGCACAAAAGATACAACAGATTTGGTAATAGCCAAATCACGCAGAAAATACTTTCGTCCGACACTCTCCTTCAAGTGGGTTGTAGGGATTCATGCATCCCACTTGCCTTTGATGTCATCCAAAGTTTGAACGTCAAGCTCTTGGTGAGGCCATCATCAAGTTGGTCTGAGCTTCTAGTAAATGGTGTGGAGCTCTCCCTTCTTTGCACATTTTCATGGATGTAGTGATAGTCTATCTCCAGATGTTTTGTTCATTCTTGGAACACAGAGTTTGCAGCAGTATGGATGGTAGCTTGATTATCACAGTACATTGAGATAGGATACACAATTTGAAAACCAAGTTCCTAAATGAGAGATTTAACTCAGATAAGCTCATTAGCAGTAGTCATCATAGTAAAGTACTCTACCTCGCACTGGATCTAGAGTTTGTATGTTGTTTTTTGCTTTTCTAAAAAAACTAGATTTCCACCAACATATACACAACATCCTGTCATAGATTTCCTAGTTGAACCGCCAGCCCAATCAGCAGCCGAATAGCCTACAATCTCAATGCTTTTATTGATTTAATGCCATACTCCTTGTCAAGGAGTCCTTTTCAAGTATCTTAAGATTCTTGCAACTGCATTCATATGAACGTTCTTTGGAGTATGCATATGTTGACTGACAATGCTGATAGCATAAGTGATATCAGGTCGTCTAATGGTTAAAATGATATTAACTACATATATAAGGACAATAACAAGTTTTTCTCCGCAACGCCGAGTAAATAAAGAGCTATTAACATAACTTACAAAATTTTTTCCTTCCAAAGTTATACACAACTTTTGATGCCAAGCCCTTGGTGACTACTCTAATCCATATATGGAATTTCTGAGATGACACACCAACTTTGAGTTGACATCATAACAACGATATCCCTTATTAGAAGACAAATAACCCAAGATTATACACTTTATGGCTTTAGGACTAAGCTTGTTGATGCCTCTATTCTTAACATAAACTATGCATCCAAATATTCTCATGTGAACAACTTTGATTTTCTTGTTTAAGAGAATCTCAAGAGGAGCTTTACCATTCAAACACTTATAGGAGTTCGGTAAGTATATAGCATGCAGTCATCAACACATCACTGCAGAAATCCTTTGGCACATTCATTGGAAGAAAAAAATGCATGAGCAGTCTCAAGCAGTTGCCTATTTTTATGTTCTGCAACACCATACTGCTGAGGAATACTCGCACAAGTGAATTGGTGGTGTATTCCGTGTTTTTTTTTCAAATTGATCAAACAAATGATTCTTAAATTATGTTCCATTGTCGGATCTAAGTATTTTGATCCAAGCTTCAAATTGAATTTCCACAATTTTATAAAATTTTCTAAACTTGGAAAAGTCTTCATCTTTAGTTTTCAACAAGCAGATCCAAGTCGTAACAGCCAATCACGCATAAACTACTTTCCTTCAACAAACTCAAGCCATTATATGAAACTATAAAACATAAATACAAGGTCTTTCATTGCGAATTAGTTGTTCTTCGATGGAGTCTCTTCTTCTACAGAGAATTTGAAAATAAGGTATAGACATAGTGGTACCACAAAATAAGCGGCCTGCCTGAGCACTTCCTCAGTCTCTCTAGAGATAACTCCAATCCTTGACCAATCGCCACTGTACCTGAAACAAAGCAAATGAAATCCAACCGCTCCTTAGATGCGCCAAGATTACTGTTGGGATGTAAGCTGCCCAACGCATATGGAAGTCCAGTTATGCATGTTTGCTAGTTGCTTGAACGTAAATTATTTGGAGACTGTTGAAAACACATAACTGTGCTCATAACTGTGCTCATAATGTTCACGTGACAATGATGAAAACACATAACTGTGCTCATAATGTTCACGTGCAATGGAGATGCTTAAGAGATTTCGAGTTTTTTCCTTGCCCAGACAACATGTTGAAGCATGAACATTATCAATCCACACTTAATATAAACTTTAATATTCAAAAATTAAAAAATTATGTTCATCAAACTCTCTAAGTACAATATTGTATATTTTTTAGTAGAAAAAAATTAGATCTAGCAATCCTGAGAGGTATCAGTATGTTAAGAGCTTCAAAAATCAATGACCTACAACAAATTTTTAGGACTGAAAGTATATTCGTGTTTTTGTGTCTAATCTAAAATCACATAAACCATTATTTACATATTTAATTTTCATCTATACAATTGGATTACGATAAAACAACATTATTGGTGCCAGAGAGGTATGTATATAAGTAAATATATTATACCCTTTATTTTTATTCAAATTAACTGTCGGAACATTAAGATAAAAGGATTTATGTGGCGTTTGCAGGTTCATTAGCTTATATAACCCACTATATTAACCAAATCTGATGATCCTTAAGGTGCTTTTAACTAAACAACATACCAAATTTTTGAAAATTATAAAAGGTCAGCCATTAAGTATTTTTACACTCAAAATCACTAGTCCTTATCCTATTCAAAATGGAAAGAGAAAGACAATGGTTCTATCCAGAGATGTTGTTTTTCTATAATATTTAGAAGCTTTCGTGCAATTAACATAAATGTCAAAACCATATTTTAGATTTTGTTGTATGGATTTTACATTAGAAAACATGTCCACAAGACATCCAACCTTCGAGAACCGCCTCATTTTCTCAGATCGGTGGCCGAGATTTGACTCCCCAACCATGAGGCGCAGTTGGGGAGGAGGGGGAAAGTGAAACCAAAGTGCAGTTTATTGAAGGAAAGGGGGACCGTGAGAGCGAGAGAGGGAGAGTACCCGGCATCGATGAATCCCAAGGCGACCACAGCAATGGCCGATCGAGCAATCAGAGCCGTCGAAACTCGCGCAGGCAAAGGGAAAGCTGCACGGCCGCCGACCGCGCCGTCCTCCTTTCTCTTTTCCCGGTCATCCTTGTTCTCGTTCCGGATGGTGGCCGTGCGTTCGAATGCCATGGCCGCAGGTTTCATTCTCTTCAACAAAGACTCAGGAGTGACTCTGTGGCTCCTTCCACAGCCATTCAGTAGGAGCGCCGGAGGATCCACCAAGGACCCGTAAGTCAGCGACATCCTCTCCTTCCTCCCTATCTCTCGATATGTGGATGTGTTTGTTGACACTGGGTTTACAGCTTTCTTTATGGACCCCATGTCAATTGGGCCCAACGATGAACCAAGTGAGTAGCAAGAATACACGTCAGGTCCAATTGAACCACTAACAAAGATGGTCCAGAAATCGACCCAGTCTATGCTTTCTCTTCTTGTACACCAAGGTAAACAAGTTAGTCATCTCCCTTTTTCTTTTTGTGTCCTTGCCAGAGTGCATTTTGTGTGTAGTAGTAGATACCTCAAGGGTTTGTTCTCTTTTTTTTTTCCAAAAATTCAATTAAAGGATGGGTGAATGGGAAGCTTTATCCTTATTATTAATTAACTCCAACTTTTTCCCTCATCGTTTTCCTATTGGATAAGAGGGTCCAATACTAAATACTAAACTATTTACATGTAAAATTTTCATCGACACTTAGACCGTACATAAATAATTTACTTGTACTCACCTCCATTTAGAGATGGGCCTAACTATTGGTATGAGGTTGGACCAGTCTGGGTGCCTTTACCATGAGTGATCAGACTAAAGAGTAGACTAAATGTTCAAATACTTAAGTTTAAATGTTGTCTAGAATCTAACAAAGCAAATGTGTCGTGATTTTGAAATCACATTGCTTTAAAATCTAAGTGGGTCTTAGAGTGGGATATGTGAATGAGAGATGAATCTGAGATTTATGTCCATTGCATCATTAGACCCATGCATATCGATAAACTATATCTAAAATGATGCATGCAAAGTTAAATCATATAGACTTGAAAATCTGGTTTCTAATGGGACTCTGGTGAGGGACATGGACTTATATTTGGGAAAAATCGGATCCAAATCTAGATGTTTGTGATCTTAATCTGAGAATTTTAATTCAAATTATCATATTTCTATGATACTTGATTTTTAAGTTTGGAATGAGGATGTTCCCCTGCGTCTAGAGTCTGTACAGTCCTTTGCTTTTGCTGTATTTGCTTTGCTTATGTTGAGTCTTGGTGTAAGCTAGTTTGTTCACCTATGTCGGAGTACCCTCTCAAAATAGCTCCCTAAGTGTAATATTGGGATTCCTTGTTTTGGATGGTCGGCATCGGGAATTCTGTAAGCGGCTTCGGCCATCCTTGTAAGTAAAGTGTAATAGCTTACTTGCTTTCCCTCGTGATGTACTCTTCTCTTTGAAGTGAAATATATTGCGAGTTTTCTTTCCACACTCTTTATGCAAATTTGTATCCTTTGTTTTCGAGAAAGCGTTCAAGTGATCTGCGCCCACTTGAACGAGGCGAAGGCTTGCAGCTTACTGGCGAGAGTTTGCCGCGCCGCACGGTCCGGAGTTGTCGGCCCGTGACAACTGGTATCAGAGCTTAGGCTCTGTTCAAACTGGGGAAGCGATCGGAGAGTCGGTGTAGAGCGTCACGCCGACTTGCTGCTGTTGAGGAGAACGTCATGGCATCACAATACAATCTGCGAGGTGCCAAAGGCAAGGAGCCGGCCCGCCCAGAGGAGGCGAGCCCGGCCCATGACCAGGGAAACCTGGAAGAGATGGTGAATAGGTTGGTCGCAGATGTGGCCACCCATGAGGAAGCCCTCGGCTTTGCTGCCGAGACCTTTGAGGGATTCAAGGAGGAGATGAAGTTGATGCGAGAACAGATGGCCGAGTCTGTGGCCATGAACCGATCGCTCTCCGACTTGGTGAAGATCCTACAGGACGAAGTTGCTGGACTTCGGGCTTCGAATCAGAGATTGCTACGCACGAACTCAGCTAGTAGTAGCCAAGAGAGGACCAGTAGGGTTGACGTCCAATGTCCGGCGAAGTACAGTGGTAGCCGGGATGCGAGGGCGATCGACAACTTTCTGTTCCAAGTTGAATACTACCTGGATCTGCAGAACGTCGTAGAAGAAGATCTGAAGATTAAGACCGCAGCAATGTTGTTAGAGGGGGATGCTGTGGCTTGGTGGAGGCGGAAAATGTTGGACCTTGAGAATGGTGATTGCACAATTACTACCTTCGACGACTTCCGCAAATAGTTGAAGGGGTACTTTATGCCTGTCGATGCCGAAAGACATGCTTATAGGTTGGTTGCAAACCTAAAGCAAACTGGCGCCTTGAGGGATTACATCCGGGCTTATCAGAAGGTCATGTTGGATGTGCCTATGATGCCAGAAAAAGACAAACTTCACTGGTTCATCATAGGGCTCCAATCTTGGGCCCAAACCGACGTGGAGAGATCGAACCCAGAGACCTTGGAGCAAGCATATGTGGCAGCCGAGCGCTTGGCAGATACCCAACGCAAAAGCTACACTGATACCTTCAAGGCTGCGAAGAAGTCCGACCACGGCGGTAAGAGAGATGACCGGCGAGATCACAACAAAAATGAATCGGTGTTCCAGAAGCCAACCGAGAGAAAAACCTTCTTTCGCAAGGACTACACTGGGCCACCAAGGGAAGTGACTTGCTGGGTCTGCGGAGGTAAGCACCAAGCGCGCGTCTGTCCGAAGAGGGTGAGACCTACCGGGCAGGCCAATGCCGCAAGGGCCACTGAAGACGAGACCGAGGAAGGGCAAACACGAATGGGTGCCGCTCAGACGATCAATGTTGTGCAAAGCCGCGCAGCGTCTAGCAGTTTGGTAAACAAAGAGCTGATGTACCTAGACGTCACTCTGAATGGAACGTCTACTGTTGCGATGGTAGACTCCGGAGCTACACATAACTTCGTCTCGAAAGAGGAGGCGGAGCGAGTGGGATTGAAGCCTGTGCCGCAGCAGAGGACCCTTAAAACGGTGAACTCTGAAGCCAGGCCCATCCTGGGAGAAGCGAAGGGTGTAATGGTTCAGATTCAGGGCTGGACGGGAGTCACTAACTTCTCCTAGTACCTCTGGATGATTTCAAAGTGATTTTGGGGATGGAGTTCCTTCGAGGCCAGAATGCAATGATGTTGCCAAAGACCAACACATTGACGTTGATGGGTGCGGATCAGTCTCACACAGTGCACTGCCACTCCCTCAGGAGCAAGTCTCAGCCGATGTTGTCGGCCATGCAGCTAAAGAAGGGCGTGCGTCATGGGGAACAAACATTCCTCGTGGCCGTGCATCTAGAAGAAGATGACCCTCAGCCGAGAGTCATTCCGCCAGGACTAGCCTCAGTCCTCAAGCAGTTCGAGGGAGTGATGCCCCCAGAGCTGCCCAAGCGCCTACCCCCGAGGCGTGAAGTTGATCATGAAATTGACTTGGTTCCCGGAGCCAAGCCACCAGCTATGGTCCCCTACAGAATGGGACCAGCCGAATTGAAGGAGCTGCGAAGGCAGCTTGATGACATGCTTGAGTCAGGGATCATCCGCCCCTCTAAGGCACCATTCGGAGCTCCTGTATTGTTCCAAACGAAACACGATGGCTCTAAGCGACTCTATGTGGATTACCGTGCCTTGAACAAGGTGACGGTGAAGAACAAGTATCCTTTGCCTCTCATTGCGGACTTGTTCGATCAATTGGGCAAGGCGAGGATCTTCTCTAAGTTGGACCTTCGTTCCGGCTACTGACAGGTCAGGATTGTGGAAGGTGATGAACCAAAGACCACTTGCGTCACCCACTATGGAGCATATGAGTTCCTAGTCATGCCATTCGGGTTGACGAATGCCCCTGCAACTTTCTCGACTCTAATGAACAAGCTATTCTACCCCTGCATTGACAAGTTTGTGGTGGTCTACCTTGATGACATTGTGGTCTTTAGCAGCGATCTTGAGGAGCACGTCAGTCACTTGAAGACGGTGTTCCAAGTACTTAAAGAAAATGATCTTTTCGTGAAGAAGGAGAAGTGTCTCTTTGGACAGCGGGAGATCAGTTTCCTCGGCCACATTATAGGGAATGGCCAGCTACGAATGGATTCGGAGAAAGTGAAGGCTGTTCAAGAATGGAAGCCGCCCTCAAATGTGCCTGAATTGCGGTCCTTTCTTGGGTTAGCTAATTACTATCGACGGTTCATCATGGGGTACTCATTGATAGCGGCGCCCCTCACTGACCTACTTAAGAAGAATAGATTCTGGATTTGGACTCAGTCTGCCCAGGATGCCTTTGAAGGCCTGAAGCGTGCCCTTGTACAAGAGCCCATCCTCAGGTTGCCAGATCACTCCAAGCCCTTTGAAGTACACACAGACGCCTCAGATTTTGCCATTGGTGGGGTATTGATGCAGGACGGTCATCTGATTGCCTATGAGAGTCGAAAGTTGAAGGACCCTGAAAAGCGGTACACGGTGCATGAACGAGAGATGACCGCCATTGTGCATTGCTTGCGCATATGGAGGCACTACCTACTGGGGGCAGAGTTCGTTGTTAAGACAGACAATGTGGCCACGAGTTACTTCAAGACTCAAAAGAAGCTAACTCCGAAGCAGGCTCGTTGGCAGGAATTCTTGGCAGAGTTTGATTTCGCTCTGGAGTACAAGGTTGGAAAGACCAACGTGGTAGCGGATGCGTTGAGTAGAAAGGCAGAACTTGCAGCCTCTCGGGCGGGGACCTCCGAAGCACAGTTGGAGGGTGCGCTCCTCGAGCGGGTTCGTGAAGGGATGCGGCAAGACTCAGCGGCCCAACACTTGGTTGCCTTGGCTGAAGCGGGGAAGACTCGGAGATTCTGGCTGCGAGATGGATTGCTCCTCACCAAGGGCGGACGAGTTTTCGTGCCGAAGTGGGGCAATCTCCTAAGGGAGCTAACAAAGGAATGCCATGATACGCTTTGGGCTGGCCATCCAGGCCAGGAGCGGACTCTGGCCCTTCTTGAACGTGGCTACTATTGGCCTCAGATGCGTGATGATGTGGAGGCATATGTAAAGACTTGCCTCATCTGCCAGCAGGACAAAGGGACTAATCAGAAGCCTGCCGGCCTGCTCGAGCCTCTTCCTATTCCGGAACGTCCGTGGGAAAGCATCTCCATGGACTTCATTGTGAGTTTACCCCGAGTTGATGGCTACAGCTCTATCTTTGTTGTTGTGGACAGGTTTTCTAAGTATGCCACGTTCATCCCAACTACAAAGGAGAGTCCAGCGGAGAAGACGGCGGAGATGTTTGTGAAGAACATTGTTAAGCACTGGGGTGTGCCGAAGAGTATTGTGAGTGATCGTGATGCTCGCTTCACGGGCAAGTTTTGGCGTGAAGTGTTTCGGTTGCTAGGCTCAGACTTGCTGTTTTCCACAAGCTTCCACCCTCAAACTGATGGCCAGACGGAACGCATCAATGCTTTGTTGGAACAGTACCTGCGTCACTTTGTCAGTGCCAACCAGAAGAACTGGGTAAAGCTGCTCGATGTGGCCCAATTCTGTTACAACTTGCAGAAGAGCGAGTCTTCAGGCCACAGCCCCTTCGAAGTAGCCACCGGGCAGCAGCCGTTGATGCCTCACACAGTTGCGGCCCAAGAGAAGGGAAGACCCAGCTTCGCCTACCAGTTTGTCAGAGACTGGCAGGAACAGACGGAGATTGCTAAGGCGTTCTTGCACAAGGCCGCCAAGAAGATGAAGAAGTGGGCTGACAAGAATCAGAGACCTGCCGAGTTTCGAGTGGGAGACCAAGTTCTTGTCAAGCTTTACCCAGACTGTTCGGGCATCTTCCGTGAGCGACACCGAGCGTTGATCAGAAAGTATGAAGGGTCATTCACTGTGGTCAAAAGAATTGGGAAGCTGGCATACAAATTAGATCTGCCGCCAGACTTCAAGGGGCATTCAGTGTTTCATGTCTGCAACCTCAAGCCCTTCTATGCCGATACTGAGGACCCGGAGAGAAGCCAGCCCCGGAGAGAACCGATTTTGCAGCGCGCTCCCTCTACCCGGCGTGCCAGTGACCGTCAGTTGGACCAAATCCTTGACACAAAGTGAACTATCTTGGTGAACCGAAGCGATACTTGGTCAAGTGGGTAGATGATGATCAGCCAACATGGGAGTATGCCTTCCGCTTCAAGCGAAGTCATCCAGAAGAAGTCCAGACCTACCATGAAGCTGTTAGCGCCGAGGCCGGCGCTTGATTTGAAGGGGGGAGCCTGTTCCCCTGCGTCTAGAGTCTGTACAGTCTTTTGCTTTTGATGTATTTGCTTTGCTTATGTTGAGTCTTGGTGTAAGCTAGTTTGTTCACCTATGTCAGAGTACCCTCCCAAAACGGCTCCCTAAGTGTAATATTGGGATTCCTTGTTTTGGATGGTCGGCATCGGGAATTCTGTAAGCGGCTTCGGCCATCCTTGTAAGTAAAGTGTAATAGCTTACTTGCTTTCTCTCGTGATGTACTCTTCTCTTTGAAGTGAAATATATTGCGAGTTTTCTTTCCACACTCTTTATGCAAATTTGTGTCCTTTGTTTTCGAGAAAGCGTTCAAGTGATCTGCGCCCACTTGAACGAGGCGAAGGCTTGCGGCTTACTGGCGAGAGTTTGCCGCGCCGCACGGTCCGGAGTTGTCGGCCCGTGACAGAGGAAGACACCTATAAAAGTCTGAAATATTTTGATATGATCTTGATAGTAAAAAATCTTAATCCAATGCCTTGGAAATCAAAACTCGATAATCTGATTTTCACTCATGATATAATCTTCCAAAAGAATCCAAATATTTGATTGACTAGATCCAAAATCATTGACTTGAATACACTATTTCATTTTCACTAAAATCGGCCTAGGGTTTATGATCCATTATCCAATGATCAAGGTCTAAAATTTGAGATCCTAGATCTTGAGATCCAAATCCAATAATGTGATTTCTTGAGATTCGAATTTGAATATACTAGATTTGGGATTTGATCTCATGATATGAATTTATTTCCAACCATTTTATTGAGAACAATCCAAGGTCCATGATCAGGGTCCAATGTCTATAGATCCAGAGTCTGAGATTTAAATGAGCTAAAGGCTAGCTTGGCCAAAGGGGATTATGCTTGAGGGTTCAAACCTAGCTAGACTACGTCTGATTTTGGGACAAACCTAACTTGAAATTATCAGACTATGTTGTTTATAACTTGGATTTCATGTTGAATTCATATTGAAGCCTCACAGAAGTGGGTCTTGTAGAGGTCGGCTAGGTCCTAGCTCTAGGGTTCAGGTTTTGAGTAATGGACTCTAAGACCGGTTTGGGTGAGATCTTAGAGGACTTATATGGGATTAAATTTCATGTCTACATGACCTAGGTCTTTTGAAACTTTTTAAAGAAGTCATGTTTTTTTTTTTTTTAAAAGTGGTCTCGCATTAAGACTAAACATGATCCTAAAAAGAGAAAAGAAAGAAAAATACTAAATTGCAAATAAGAAAAGAAAGAAGAAGTAAAAGGAAATTATCTGAACCTAGCGACTTGATCAAGCCTGCTCCCACGATCTCTACACTCGGCCTGGTTAGTTCTTGGTTGAGTGCTACTGCAGGCTAGAACTCGAGAACTTACACCAAGGCTTAATAAAAATTTTAATTTGATTGGGCCAAGCTTTTTGAGCACCAATTACTAGATTTATTGGGCTCTTTAAGTAGCTCGAAAACGTGTGTAGATATGGGGGGCATGATACCCTCTTATAGTGGAGAGATTTATTGGCCTCTTTAAGTAGCTCGAAAACGTGTGTAGATATGGGGGGCATGATACCCTTTTATAGTGGAGAGGGGAGGCAGATCTTGCTTCAAAGGATCGATGTAGGACTAAATTTTTAGTCCTCTCTCTCTTCCCAAAAATACAAAGACTATAGTTAAAATAGTCTTTTCATCCGAAAAATATTCGTTGTGCACTCATTTCTAATATGAATTTTTTGAGAAAAAACACTTGCACATGGAAGTGTTGATACATTTAGATTAACATTAAGCGTGGAGCACAAACCATGCATGAACATGAAGTAGAGAAAAATGCACATTAAAAGCATATACTAAAATAGACATTTGATAGAAAGATGTTCATTCCAACCACATAGGGATACAATTAAGATTCCATATGTACTGTCCACTCGGTAAAGACATTTGCACAATTCACATTCGTATGAATTGACATTAAACACACAATAAGAAATTTATGATTTAATTAAATGGATATAATATGCATTAAGCTCAATTGTGATTGTAATCCAGGCCTGGGCAACAGGCCGGGCCGGCCCGGGCTTGGGCCGGGAATTTCCCGGCCCGGGCTCGATAGGCTGGCCTGGCCTGGCCCGTTTACATTAAAAATTTATTTTTTTATTTTTTTTGTTTTAAAAATATATATTTAGTATTATTAAATACATTTTATATTTTAAAAAATTATTTTATAATTAAAAAATTAATTTTTAATTTCAAATGGACCAGGCCGGGCCCGTGCCAGGGTCACCGGCCCGACCCGGCCCGATGCCCACCCTTATTGTAATCACCCCAAATTTTTTGGAAATCTATATTTGGCATTTTTTGAACATTTTTTGGCTTCAGATATCAATTTCTTCTTTTATTTGACTATCAACTATATTTAGGATTTGTTTGGATGTAATTTCAAATTTGGGACACAAAGCCGAAGCTCAATTTAGACTTATTTTAAAATCCAAACTGGGATCTTGTCCAAAAAATCATATAAAAGCCCAAAGCAATTCCCTAGACCCAAATCCAGATCTGAAACCCAGTTTTAGGTCCAAAATAAAGGTTTAAATCCAAATCCCCACTCCATGCCCAAACCATAGCCCTAGATCGAAATCCAGACCCAAATCCCAACTTCATGTCCAGAATATAGCCATAGATCCAAATCTAGATCTATATAGCTGCCCAGATCCAAAATAAATCCGTAGATCCAAACCAAATCCAAGTTACAGCTCTAGATCCAACATATATATCCAAATTGAAATTGTAAAACTAGATCCACAACAGAACATTAGATCCAGACCTTGATCCAAATATCAATTCTGGACTCATTTGATCTCAATTTGTGCCTTCAATCCAATTCAGGCCCAATCTAGACCCAATATACAAAATCTAGATCCATATCCTTGTTCGGTTCCAAATTCTTAATTTAGATCTAATTCCTTCTTTTTACCTGAATTCAAATCTAAATTTTAGGATCAAATCCAAATCTGAATTTTAGATCCAAATCCAAATATGTTATTTTTTATCCATCCTTAGCTCTTAGTCTAGATCCAGCTTCAAATTTGAGACCAAGAAAAAATTTTAGATTTGAATCCAAATCATGGATCATGCTCAAGTATTGAGGTGTTATTATTGTTTTCCAAATACCAATAACTTTTAATTCAAAATTCCTAAGGTAACCTTGATTTTTGAAAATATGTTTGATTTTTTTAAAAAACCCTTGATTTTATCTAAATACTATTTAATTTTCTGAAAATGCCCTCATTTCTTAGTATATTCTCAAAATACCCTTTGGTGGGACCCACAACCGACTTCGCAGGCTGACCAGTCATGGTCCTGGCACAGCCAGGCCTGAACCTGGACCAGCCTCACTAGGCAATATAGGCCTAGCCTGGCCAGGCTTGGTCGGATACAACTTGCCCCCCTTGGCCCGGCCAGCTAGGCCTATAGCTGACCAAGCCTAGCTTGTGACCAGACTAAACATGTAAGAATACGCTTGTGGCTGGCCAGCATGGCTTGTTTAGGTGTGCCAGTAGACAGGGGCGGAGCCAGGATTTTCCTTAGGGATGGGCCGACCGTCCAACCGCTGGATCTGGGTAGGGCCAAATTGAATTCAACTCTAAAAAATACATTACACACTTAAAAAATTATATTTTTTTAATGTAAAATATATTTTTTTCATTTTCCAGGGGCCATGGCCTAGGCGGGCCCCCCTTCCCTCCGCCCATGCCAGTAGACTAGGCCTAGCCTGGGTGAGCCTTGGGAGCGCAGCCTACCCCTTAGCACGGTCAACCTTCCATCAACCTATTTTTGGATAGATTGACCCTCTTAATGTTTTTATGCTATTTTAAGTCAATAATGACTAATTTTATTTTAAGAAAGACCTCAATGCCCTTGAGCCTCCTTCTTCTATAAATATCTCCTCATTTCTTCTATTTAACATCAATCCATCATCGTTTCAAGCCTTTGAGCCTTCTCTTCTCTTCTCTTCTAAATTTCTTCTCCTCCTCCTCCTCTTTTTCTTCTTCTTCTTCTTCAATTTTTCTTGTTTGGCTCTCTTCATCATCAACTTCAAGTATTCATTTCAAACAAGTAGAGACCTTGGAGGAGCTTGTGATGCACTCTTGAAGAGCATTTCCAACCCTTTTAAGCTACCATCAAAAAGTTATCTTTTATCGAAAGAGCTAAGGAGCCACCTCTACACTAAATCGTTTTTTAAAAGGTATTTATAACTTTTCTTTCTACCATTTTATTGTCTTTTTTCTTCATACAAGTCGATGAAGGTCTACAGTTTCTCTGGAGCTAATGATCCTCCTTGAAACTCTCCGATCATGACCAAGGAAAACGTTTTTCCTCATTTCCTATTTTGATTAAGATCTTTTTTCTCTCTTTAACTTATCTTTTTATCATTTTAACTTGTTTTCCCATTTCTTTTATTTGTCAATTTTAAACTTGTTTTTCACTCATTTTAACTTTTTTCTCTTTCATTTTAACTTCTTTTATCTCATCGCTTTATCATTTTAATGTTTAATTCTCTCATTCTTAACTTTCCTCCATCGTTTTCACTTACATTTCTCTCATTTTAATTTTTCATGTTTATTTCTCTCTTTTTATTGCTCATTTCATTTGTCTCTCCTTTTAATTTTTCCACTTTCAAATCTCTCTCTCTCTTTCTTTCTCTTTGTTTATCTATATTTTTCCTAAATTTATTTTCATTTTTCTGTTTCTCTCTTTTAATTTCTTTTCGTGTATTCTCACTCTGTCATCGTATATCTATCCTTTCATTTTTCTATCTAATTCGTTTTTTTGTTGGCCTGATTGTTTGTGGATGTGTATTACGATGTAAAGATTTGGGGTATTTTCATCCTTTTGAGGTTGAGACATGTCCAACCCAAGAAGCACCCAAATATGTTTGATGTACATGTTAATTTGCATTGAGCATGTTATTTTTTATTTTTCAAGTTGATAATTCATCTTTCATATTTTTTAAACACTCATTTCTTTATAGCCTTCCATTGGTCTACCTATATTTCCAATACACCATTGAGTGACTTGCTAGATTAAATCTTACTTTTATCAATTTCTGACAAATGTTTCTTCTCTGTTATTTCATAGATGTATGTTATAATAGAAATTGTTTATTTCTTTCTTAAGCATATAGAATTTATGTAATCATACATATATGATCACTTATGGGATTCAAGAAAGCTCACAAGCACATCTTTGAGGAGCTTAAGTATGACAAGATCAAACCCTAACAAGATGATAATCTATTTAACGCAAAAATTTGAAACTTAAGCTTGAAGGGAAACACCCTTACAAATTCTACTATTTTCTTGAATTAAATATTTACTCTTTCTAACATATTATTTTCATATTTTTAATGTTGCAAAATCTCTCTCTTCGGGTCCTATGATGAACAAGAGCTATGGTCACCATCCATGTATTTTGATATCTTATTTTTCAAACAAAACTTGAAAAGTTTGCTATTGCAAAGCATGACAATTTGAAGCTATTTTTTGCAAAACAAGTAATATACAAGTGTGTTCCTAATCATACTTCCTCAAATAAGTTAAAAGTTTTCATTTTCAAAACTATCTTTAAATAAAGGCATTTGGAATTGTTGGACCTTGTACTGGTAGGCGAGTCTCTTTCTCTCTCATTTCAAAATAAAACTTCACTTTTCCTAAAGCACTCAAAAACCAAAACAAGATTGGGATGCAAACATGGATCCTACATCTTGGTTTGTTGTTGTGATCTAGATCAGAATTTGGATCCAAGAAAGATTCAAGAAAATTGATGAGGACATGATTTGAAGATCTAGACCTATATTTGATGATGGGATCTAGATTCAGATCTCGATCCAAGAAAGATTCTGGACAATTGGTCTGAATATGATTTGAAGATCTAGATCATGATATGATATTAAGATCTGAATTTTGAAATAATAGATTAGATTATGTAAAAGACAAATCACAAATCTAAAATTTAGACAGAAGATCTGGATATGTGACACCTGGACATGAAATCTAGATATGAAATCTAAGATAGGCTTGAACCTAGACCCTGACTTGATTGGGGTAGATGGGTTCAGAATTAACCAAATTATACTAGACCTGGCCTAAGTTTGACATGGGTTAAGGCCTAGATCCAGGATGGGATTAGCGTTTACTGGGCTTAGTTTGGATTCTTTTTCTTGGAATCCATGTTTAGTTGAAATCTGAGGTTGGCTCACTTTGAGTTTCTGTCTATTGGGCTCATGTGAATTTATATAAAATGCTAACTTCGATTAATGGGGCTCCTAAATTAAGTTTTATGAAAAATATGCATGTAATAGCAAAAGACCAAATTACCCCTAGCACAAAAAAATTAAATTGGTGGATCATGTGGGTAAGCTGATCACGCTGGATGGTGCATGTTAAAAACAAGGCTTTCTATGAAATTTGGCTAAAAGTAACCTTGTTGGCCCCTCCAAAACTCAAAATTTAAATTTTTATGGGTAAAATGGCCCTTTTTTTTTATGGTGAGCAAGCGTGGAATGAAAAATTTTAATGTAGGGCGTCCATTTGATGTAAAGCTAAAAGTACTTTGTGAAGGACTTGTTGATCATGTGAATACAGAAATGGTTTCCAAATTGATCAGAATTTGAACTGATACAAGTCTGAAATACTTAGGTTGGACACTAAAGAATATGATCCTACTTTGTTAAGAGCTCATCTGATCATGATTAAGAGAATTTTAGCTTAGACCAGCTAAAACTGGTGAGAGAATGTCACTCTAATTTCAAGACAACATTCTAGAACTCAAATTCAGATTTTAGAACTAAAAATAATTGAAGAAATACTCTATGGACTTTGATGAAAGCATATGTTTAGCTTGGTTCAGCTTGACATGGTTTTGGTCTTCCAGATTTGCATTGCATGGTCTTAGT
This sequence comes from Nymphaea colorata, assembly GCF_008831285.2. Taxonomy (NCBI): domain Eukaryota; kingdom Viridiplantae; phylum Streptophyta; class Magnoliopsida; order Nymphaeales; family Nymphaeaceae; genus Nymphaea; species Nymphaea colorata. Next base: position 9,574,482 of record NC_045144.1, read on the forward strand.
GAGCTGATCAAGTTAGAGCAAGGTGGTTAAGGTGGGGAAAGCCTACTAAGCTGACTATAACATCTCCTAAGGTCTTGTAAAGGTGAGAAATGGTTTATTTGCTCAAATGTTAGGTAATTCTCGAAGTTTTGGTAAAAATCTCTAATTTTCAAGTTAAGTGATTGATGTACCGGTAAAATGGTAATTTACAATAGCATCGACCCAAGTGATCCTGCTCTAAGTGCTTAATGTTGTAGTAAAATGTGTTTGACTCAGTAATGACCCTTGTTCTTAAAATTTGTTCTTTAAAGTCAACTTTGAAATCGTATTGTGTAGGGTAAAATGGTCATTTTGATTTGTGCAAATTTGTTATTGATAAATGCCCCTCTTTATTATTGAGACAGGGGTGCTGTACTTAGTGGCGAAGAAAAAATGCACCAAATCTTAAAATTCTTGAAAGCATGATGATGAGATTTTGAAAGCAAACTTTAAAAGAAAATCCCCTTGGAGATATTAAAAAAATGCCTCAGTATAAATATCAGTGTGATCCTTGTACAATCCTTGTGAAATTTGATAAAAATTCTTTCGCTTGTGCCTATTGTATAATTCTTTTCCTTCATGGATAAAAACCTTTTAGCCAATGCTATGAAATTCATTTAAAACTATTGTTCTTTCATTTCCAAACAATACGTCGAGAAAAATTGCTCATCATGTCATAGAGTTTCTTAATACATGATTTCTCATTATTTTAATTCTCTTTGTAATCACAAGAAACTAAGTTTTGTTATTGGAGAAATTTTGAGTTGAGCACAGTGATTTTTTAGGTTGACACCTTTGGTAGTTTTCTTTTTCCATTTTTCTTGAATATAGTCATTTTTTGCATATTTCAGCTTGTTCTTATTTTTGCTTTTTTTAAGTTGGCCTTCACCTACAGGAAAGATACCACACCATTCTATAGGGTACTATGAGGATCCATTGTTTTGATGGTCATGTAACTTTATCATACACCATGTTACATCTATTGGGCTTTTTGCTATACCCTCATAACGAATTTTAGGTTGGCAATTCCTAAACCAATTGGTATAGAGAGCCAGATGTAGAACACTCTTGAAAATTACTTGCTCAAGTTAAGAAATCTTTAGAAGACACAAGTAGACAAATGCTCACAAATAACTTAATATAAGACACAAACTAATGAAATGGCTACACTTGCCCTAAGCTCATCTTTGAACACATGTCTTATCATTTCTTGCCTATTTTGCTTGGGTTAACTCAGTCTTTTATCATATGATCGGTTCTTAACAACCACTTGTTTTATTAAAGGGACAAAGGCAGTGACATTTCCTAGACCTTGATTCCTTCTATCTCATCAAAATTGTCTTTGCTTTTTCTAGTTGGTGCGATCATACCAGCACTAACGCATCGGATCCTATCAGAACTCCAAATTTAAGCATGCTTGGGCGAGAGTAGTACTGGGATGGGTGACCTCATTGGAAGTCTTCGTGTTGCATCCCCTTTTTGCCCGGCTCCGCTTTCCCTTCCCTTCTTTTGCCCGCCTCCCGTGTATGAACCGCAGCAGCGTGCGCATCACGCTCCTCGGCTCGGCCACCACGTGGGCCACCATCCACGACAAAGGAAGTCTAGGCGAGGGCCCGCGCAGCGCAGCATGCTCTCGTCGCCCACGCTCGTTGGGGGCCAAATCGGTAATTAGAAGATAGTTTTTTTCCTTTTCACCTTCTTTTCATATTCTTCCATCGCGAGCAAGAGGTCCTTGTTGCATGTTTCGACGGGCCGCTTTGCGCATAAGTGAATTGTCGTAGCATCTCCTAACTGGTGCGATCATACCGGCATTAACGCACCGGATCTCGTGAGAACTTTGAAGTTAAGCATGCTTGGGCGAGAGTAGTACTAGGATGGGTGACCTCTTGGGAAGTCCTCGTGTTCCATCCCTTTTTTCCTTGGCTCCGCTTTCCCTTCCCCTCTTTTGCCCCACGAACTGGCGCGGCGTCCTCATCACGCTCCCCGGCTCGACCACCACGTGGGCTGTCATCTGTGACGGAGGAGGTCCAGTTGAGGGCCCGCGCAGCGCAGCATGCTCTTGTTGTGAAAACTTGCCGGGGGTAAATCGGTAATCAGAAGATAGTTTTGTTTTTCCCCTTCTTTTTGTATTCTTTTGCGGCGAGCGGGAGGTCCTTGTTGCGTGTTTCGACGGGCCGCGTTGCGCATAAGTGAATTGTCTTCAAACTAACGCACCGGATCGGCTCTGATTTCCCTCCCCCTCTTTTGCCAACCTCCCGCAGTTGCCGGGGGCAAATCGGTAATCAGAATATAGTTTTTTTTTTTTTTCTTTCCCCCCATCTTTTCGTATTCTTCCGCGGCGAGCGGGAGGGCCTTGCTGCGTGTTTCGATGGGCCGCGTTGCGCGTAAGTGAATTGTCTTCGCACCTACTAGCGGGTGCGATAATACCTGCACTAATGCACTGGATCCCATCAGAACTTCGAAGTTAAGCGTGCTTGGGCGAGAGTAGTAGTGGGATGGCTGACCTCCTAGGAAGTTCTCGTGTTGCATCCCATTTTTGCCCAGCTCTGCTTTCCCTTCCCGTCTTTCGCCCCCCTCCCGCACATGAACCGGCACGGCCACCACGTGGGACGCTGCCCGCGACGGAGGAGGTCCAGGCGAGGGCCCGCGCAGCGCAGCATGCTCCCGTCGCCCACGCCCGACGGGGGACAAATCGGTAATCAGAAGAAGATAGTTTTCTTTTTTCTTTTTTTCTTTTTCCCCCCTTCTTTTCGTATTCTTCCGCGGCGAGCGGAAAGGTGTTTCCACGGGCCGTGTTGCGCATAAGTGAATTGTCTTCGCACCTCCTAGTGGGTGCGATCATACCAGCACTAACGCACCGGATCCTATCAATTAAGCGTGCTTGGGCGAGAGTAGTACAGGGATGGGTGACCTCCTGGGAAGTCCTCGTGTTGCATCCCCTTTTTGCACGGCTCCGCTTTCCCTTCCCGTCTTTTGCCCCCCTCCCGCGCACGAACCAACGCGGCGTGCACATCGCGCTCCTCGGCTCAGCCACCATGTGGGCTGCCCCCCGCGATGGAGGAGGTCCAGGCGAGGGCCCGCGCAGCGCAGCATGCTCCCGTCGCCCATGCTCGACGGGGGGCAAATCGGTAATCAGAAGATAGTTTTTTTTTCTTTTTTTCTTTTTCCCCTGCTTCTTTTTGTATTCTTACGCGGCGAGCGGGAGGGTGTTTCGACGGGCCGCGTTGCGCATAAGTGAATTGTCTTCGCACCTCCTAGCGGGTGCGATCATACTAGCACTAACCCACCGGATCCCATCAGAACTTCGAAGTTGAGCGTGCATGGGCGAGAGTAGTACTAGGATGGGTGACCTCCTGGGAAGTCCTCGTGTTGCATCCCCTTTTTGCCCCGCTCCGCTTTACCTTCCCGTCTTTTGCCCCCCTCCCGCGCACGAACCGCCGCGGCGTGCTCATCGCCCTCCTCTTCTCGGCCACCACGTGGGCCGCCCCCCCGCGACGGAGGAAGTCTAGGCGAGGGCCCGCGCAGCGCAGCATGCTCCCGTCGCCGACGCTTGACGGGGGGCAAATCGGTAATCAGAAGATAGTTTTCTTTTTTTCTTTTTCCGCCCTTCCTTTCGTATTCTTCCGCGGTGAGCGGTAGGGTGTTTCCACGGGCCGCGTTGCGCATAAATGAATTCTCTTCGCACCTCCTAGCGGGTGCGATCATTGGGTGACCTCCTGGGAAGTCCTCTTGTTGCGTCCCCTTTTTGCCCCGCTCCGCTTTACCTTCCTGTCTTTTGCCCCCCTCCCACGCACGAACCGCCGCGGCGTGCTCATCGGGCTCCTCTTCTCGGCCACCACGTGGGCCACCCCCCACGACGGAGGAGGTCCAGGCGAGGGCCCGCGCAACACAGCATGCTCCCGTCGCCGACGCTCGACGGGGGGCAAATCGGTAATCAGAAGATAGTTTTCTTTTTTCTTTTTTTCTTTTTTTCTTTTAGGTTGACACCTTTGGTAGTTTTCTTTTTCCATTTTTCTTGAATATAGTCATTTTTTGCATATTTCAGCTTGTTCTTATTTTTGCTTTTTTTAAGTTGGCGTTCACCTACAGGAAAGATACCACACCATTCTATAGGCTACTATGAGGTTCCATTGTTTTGATGGTCATGTAACTTTGTCATACACCATGTTACATCTATTGGGCTTTTTGCTATACCTTCATAACGAATTTTAGGTTGGCAATTCCTAAACCAATTGGTATAGAGAGCCATGTACAACACTCTTGAAAAGAAATTTTTAGAAGACACAAGTAGACAAATGCTCACAGATAACCTAATAGAAGACACAAACTAATGAAATGGCTACACTTGCCCTAAGCTCACCTCTGAACACATGTCTTATCATTTCTTGCCTATTTTGCTTGGGTTAACTCAGTCTTTTATCATATGATCGGTTCTTAACAACCACTTGTTTTATTAAAGGGACAAAGGCAGTGACATTTCCTAGACCTTGATTCCCTCTATCTCTTCAAAATTGTCTTTGCTTTTTCTAGTTGGTGCGATCATACCAGCACTAACGCATCAGATCCTATCAGAACTCCAAATTTAAGCATGCTTGGGCGAGAGTAGTACTGGGATGGGTGACCTCATTAGAAGTCTTCGTGTTGCATCCCCTTTTTGCCCGGCTCCGCTTTCCCTTCCCTTCTTTTGCCCGTCTCTCGTGCATGAACCGCAGCAGCGTGCGCATCACGCTCCTCGGCTCGGCCACCACGTGGGCCACCACCCACGACAAAGGAAGTCTAGGCGAGGGCCCGCGCAGCGCAGCATGCTCTCGTCGCCCACGCTCGTTGGGGGCCAAATCGGTAATTAGAAGATAGTTTTTTTCCTTTTCACCTTCTTTTCATATTCTTCCATCGCGAGCAAGAGGTCCTTGTTGCGTGTTTCGACGGGCCGCTTTGCGCATAAGTGAATTGTCGTAGCATCTCCTAACTGGTGCGATCATACCGGCATTAACGCACCGGATCTCGTGAGAACTTTGAAGTTAAGCATGCTTGGGCGAGAGTAGTACTAGGATGGATGACCTCTTGGGAAGTCCTCGTGTTCCATCCCTTTTTTCCTTGGCTCCGCTTTCCCTTCCCCTCTTTTGCCCCACGAACCGGCGCGGCGTCCTCATCACCCTCCCCGGCTCGACCACCACGTGGGCTAATCTGTGACGGAGGAGGTCCAGTTGAGGGCCCGCGCAGCGCAGCATGCTCTTGTTGCGAAAACTTGCCGGGGGTAAATCGGTAATCAGAAGATACTTTTGTTTTTCCCCTTCTTTTTGTATTCTTTCGCGGCGTGCGGGAGGTCCTTGTTACGTGTTTCGACGGGCCGCGTTGTGCATAAGTGAATTGTCTTCAAACTAACGCACCGGATCGGCTCTGATTTCCCTTCCCCTCTTTTGCCAACCTCCTGCGATTGCCGGGGGCAAATCGGTAATCAGAATATAGTTTTTTTTTTCTTTTTTTCAGCCATCTTTTCGTATTCTTCAACGGTGAGCGGGAGGGCCTTGCTGCGTGTTTCGACGGGCCGCGTTACGCGTAACTGAATTGTCTTCGCACCTACTAGCGGGTGCGATCATACCTGCACTAATGCACTGGATCCCATCAGAACTTCGAAGTTAAGCGTGCTTGGGCGAGAGTAGTAGTGGGATGGGTGACCTCCTGGGAAGTCCTCGTGTTGCATCCCATTTTAGTCCAGCTCCGCTTTCCCTTCCCGTCTTTTGCCCCCCTCCCGCGCACGAACCGGCGCGGCGACCACGTGGGCCGCTGCCCGCGACAGAGGAGGTCCAGGCGAGGGCCCGCGCAGCGCAGCATGCTCCTATCGCCCACGCCCGACGGGGGACAAATAGGTAATCAGAAGATAGTTTTCTTTTTTCTTTTTTTCTTTTTCCCCCTTTCTTTTCGTATTCTTCCGCGGCGAGCGGGAGGGTGTTTCCACGGGCCGCGTTGCGCATAAGTGAATTGTCCTCGCACCTCCTAGCGGGTCCGATCAAACCAGCACAAACGCACCGAATCCGATGAGAACTTCGAAGTTAAGCGTGCTTGGGCGAGAGTAGTACGGTGATGGGTGACCTCCTGGGAAGTCCTCGTGTTGCATCCCCTTTTTGCCCGGCTCCGCTTTCCCTTCCCGTCTTTTGCCCACCTCCCGCGCACGAACCAACGCGGCATGCAAATCGCGCTCCTCGGCTCGGCCACCACGTGGGCCGCCCCCCGCGACGGAGGAGGTCTAGGCGAGGGCCCGAGCAGCGCAGCATGCTCCCGGCGCCCACGCTCGATGGGGGGCATCCCCTTTTTGCCCGGCACCGCTTTCCCTTTCCGTCTTTTGTCGGCCTCCTGCGCACGAACAGCCGCGGCGTGCTCATCGCGCTCCTTTGGTCGGCCACCACGTGGGCCGCCCCCCGCGACGGAGGAGGTCCAGGCGAGGGCCCGCGCAACGCAGCATGCTCCCGTCGCCCACGCTCGACGGGGGGCAAATCGGTAATCAGCAGATAGTTTTTTTTTTTTTTTTTTTTCCACCGCTTCTTTTCGTATTCTTCCGCGGCGATTGGGAGGGTGTGTTTCGACGGGGCGCGTTGCGCATAAGTGAATTGTCTTCGCACCTCCTAGCGGGTGCGATCATTGCCCGGCACCGCTTTCCCTTTCCGTCTTTTGCCGGCCTCCCACGCACGAACCGCCGCGGGGTGCTCATCGCGCTCCTTTGCTGGGCCGCCCCCCGCGACGGAGGAGGTCCAGGCGAGGGCCCGCGCAACGAAGCATGCTCCCGTCGCCCACGCTCGACGGGGGGCAAATCGGTAATCAGCAGATAGTTTTTTTTATTTTTTTTTCCACCGCTTCTTTTCGTATTCTTCCGCGGCGGGTGGGATGTGTGTTTCGACGGGCCGCGTTGCGCATAAGTGAATTGTCTTCGCACCTCCTAGCGGGTGCGATCATACCAGCACTAACGCACCGGATCTCATCAGAACTCCGAAGTTAAGCGTGCTTGGGCGAGAGTAGTACTGGGATGGGTGACCTCCTGGGAAGTCCTCGTGTTGCATCCCCTTTTTGCCCGGCACCGCTTTCCCTTTCCGTCTTTTGCCGGCCTCCCGCGCACGAACCGCCGCGGCGTGCTCATCGCGCTCCTTTGCTCGGCCACCACGTGGGCCGCCCCCCGCGACGGAGGAGGTCCGGGCGAGGGCCCGCGCAACGCAGCATGCTCCCGTCGCCCACGCTCGACGGGGGGCAAATCGGTAATCAGCAGATAGTTTTTTTATTCTTTTTTCCACCGCTTCTTTTCGTATTCTTCTGCGGCGAGTGGGAGGGTGTGTTTCGACGGGCCGCGTTGCGCATAAGTGAATTGTCTTCGCACCTCCTAGCGGGTGCGATCATTGCCCGGCACCGCTTTCCCTTTCCGTCTTTTGCCGGCTTCCCGCGCACGAACCGCCGCGGCGTGCTCATCGCGCTCCTTTGCTCGGCCACCACGTGGGCCGCCCCCCGCGACGGAGGAGGTCCAGGCGAGGGCCCGCGCAACGCAGCATGCTCCCGTCGCCCACGCTCGACGGGGGCAAATCGGTAATCAGAAGATAGTTTTTTTTATTTTTTTTTCCACCGCTTCTTTTCGTATTCTTCCGTGGCGAGTGGGACGGTGTGTTTCGACGGGCCGCGTTGCGCATAAGTGAATTGTCTTCGCACCTCCTAGCAGGTGCGATCATACCAGCACTAACGCACCGGATCCCATCAGAACTCCGAAGTTAAGCGTGCTTGGGCGAGAGTAGTACTGGGATGGGTGACCTCTTGGGAAGTCCTCGTGTTGCATCCCCTTTTTGCCCGGCACCGCTTTCCCTTTCCGTCTTTTGCCGGCCTCCCGCGCACGAACCGCCGCGGTGTGCTCATCGCGCTCCTTTGCTCGGCCACCACGTGGGCCACCCCCCGCAACGGAGGAGGTCCAGGCGAGGGCCCGCGCAACGCAGCATGCTCCCGTCGCCCACGCTCGACGGGGGGCAAATCGGTAATCAGCAGATAGTTTTTTTTATTTTTTTTTCCACCGCTTCTTTTCGTATTCTTCCGCGGCGAGTGGGAGGGTGTGTTTCGACGGGCCGCGTTGCGCATAAGTGAATTGTCTTCGCACCTCCTAGCGGGTGCGATCATTGCCCGGCACCGCTTTCCCTTTCCGTCTTTTGCCGGCCTCCCGCGCACGAACCGCCGTGGCGTGCTCATCGCGCTCCTTTGCTCGGCCACCACGTGGGCCGCCCCCCGCGACGGAGGAGGTCCAGGCGAGGGCCCGCGCAATGCAGCATGCTCCCGTCGCCCACGCTCGACGGGGGGCAAATCGGTAATCAGCAGATAGTTTTTTTTATTTTTTTTTCCACCGCTTCTTTTCGTATTCTTCCACGGGGAGTGGGAGGGTGTGTTTCGACGGGCCGCGTTGCGCATAAGTGAATTGTCTTCGCACCTCCTAGCGGGTGCGATCATTGCCTGGCATCGCTTTCCCTTTCCGTCTTTTGCCGGCCACCCGCGCACGAACCGCCGCGGCGTGCTCATCGCGCTCCTTTGCTCGGCCACCACGTGGGCCGCCCCCCGCGACGGAGGAGGTCCAGGCGAGGGCCCGCGCAACGCAGCATGCTCCCGTCGCCCACGCTCGACGGGGGGCAAATCGGTAATCAGCAGATAGTTTTTTTTATTTTTTTTTCCACCGCTTCTTTTCGTATTCTTCCGCGGCGAGTGGGAGGGTGTGTTTCGACGGGCCGCGTTGCGCATAAGTGGATTGTCTTCGCACCTCCTAGCGGGTGCGATCATACCAGCACTAACGCACCGGATCCCATCAGAACTCCGAAGTTAAGCGTGCTTGGGCGAGAGTAGTACTGGGATGGGTGACCTCCTGGGAAGTCCTCGTGTTGCATCCCCTTTTTGCCCGGCACCGCTTTCCCTTTCCGTCTTTTGCCGGCCTCCCGCGCACGAACCGCCGCGGTGTGCTCATCGCGCTCCTTTGCTCGGCCACCACGTGGGCCGCCCCTCGCGACGGAGGAGGTACAGGCGAGGGCCCGCGCAACGCAGCATCGCCCACGCTCGACGGGGGGCAAATCGGTAATCAGAAGATAGTTTTTTTTATTTTTTTTTTCCACCGCTTCTTTTCGTATTCTTCCGCGGCGAGTGGGAGGGTGTGTTTCGACGGGCCGCGTTGCGCATAAGTGGATTGTCTTCGCACCTCCTAGCGGGTGCGATCATACCAGCACTAACGCACCGGATCCCATCAGAACTCCGAAGTTAAGCGTGCTTGGGCGAGAGTAGTACTGGGATGGGTGACCTCCTGGGAAGTCCTCGTGTTGCATCCCCTTTTTGCCCGGCACCGCTTTCCCTTTCCGTCTTTTGCCGGCCTCCCGCGCACGAACCGCCGCGGTGTGCTCATCGCGCTCCTTTGCTCGGCCACCACGTGGGCCGCCCCTCGCGACGGAGGAGGTACAGGCGAGGGCCCGCGCAACGCAGCATCGCCCACGCTCGACGGGGGGCAAATCGGTAATCAGAAGATAGTTTTTTTTATTTTTTTTTCCACCGCTTCTTTTCGTATTCTTCCGCGGCGAGTGGGAGGGTGTGTTTCGACGGGCCGCGTTGCGCATAAGTGGATTGTCTTCGCACCTCCTAGCGGGTGCGATCATACCAGCACTAACGCACCGGATCCCATCAGAACTCCGAAGTTAAGCGTGCTTGGGCGAGAGTAGTACTGGGATGGGTGACCTCCTGGGAAGTCCTCGTGTTGCATCCCCTTTTTGCCCGGCACCGCTTTCCCTTTCCGTCTTTTGCCGGCCTCCCGCGCACGAACCGCCGCGGTGTGCTCATCGCGCTCCTTTGCTCGGCCACCACGTGGGCCGCCCCTCGCGACGGAGGAGGTACAGGCGAGGGCCCGCGCAACGCAGCATCGCCCACGCTCGACGGGGGGCAAATCGGTAATCAGAAGATAGTTTTTTTTATTTTTTTTTTCCACCGCTTCTTTTCGTATTCTTCCGCGGCGAGTGGGAGGGTGTGTTTCGACGGGCCGCGTTGCGCATAAGTGGATTGTCTTCGCACCTCCTAGCGGGTGCGATCATACCAGCACTAACGCACCGGATCCCATCAGAACTCCGAAGTTAAGCGTGCTTGGGCGAGAGTAGTACTGGGATGGGTGACCTCCTGGGAAGTCCTCGTGTTGCATCCCCTTTTTGCCCGGCACCGCTTTCCCTTTCCGTCTTTTGCCGGCCTCCCGCGCACGAACCGCCGCGGTGTGCTCATCGCGCTCCTTTGCTCGGCCACCACGTGGGCCGCCCCTCGCGACGGAGGAGGTACAGGCGAGGGCCCGCGCAACGCAGCATCGCCCACGCTCGACGGGGGGCAAATCGGTAATCAGAAGATAGTTTTTTTTATTTTTTTTTTCCACCGCTTCTTTTCGTATTCTTCCGCGGCGAGTGGGAGGGTGTGTTTCGACGGGCCGCGTTGCGCATAAGTGGATTGTCTTCGCACCTCCTAGCGGGTGCGATCATACCAGCACTAACGCACCGGATCCCATCAGAACTCCGAAGTTAAGCGTGCTTGGGCGAGAGTAGTACTGGGATGGGTGACCTCCTGGGAAGTCCTCGTGTTGCATCCCCTTTTTGCCCGGCACCGCTTTCCCTTTCCGTCTTTTGCCGGCCTCCCGCGCACGAACCGCCGCGGTGTGCTCATCGCGCTCCTTTGCTCGGCCACCACGTGGGCCGCCCCTCGCGACGGAGGAGGTACAGGCGAGGGCCCGCGCAACGCAGCATCGCCCACGCTCGACGGGGGGCAAATCGGTAATCAGAAGATAGTTTTTTTTATTTTTTTTTTCCACCGCTTCTTTTCGTATTCTTCCGCGGCGAGTGGGAGGGTGTGTTTCGACGGGCCGCGTTGCGCATAAGTGGATTGTCTTCGCACCTCCTAGCGGGTGCGATCATACCAGCACTAACGCACCGGATCCCATCAGAACTCCGAAGTTAAGCGTGCTTGGGCGAGAGTAGTACTGGGATGGGTGACCTCCTGGGAAGTCCTCGTGTTGCATCCCCTTTTTGCCCGGCACCGCTTTCCCTTTCCGTCTTTTGCCGGCCTCCCGCGCACGAACCGCCGCGGTGTGCTCATCGCGCTCCTTTGCTCGGCCACCACGTGGGCCGCCCCTCGCGACGGAGGAGGTACAGGCGAGGGCCCGCGCAACGCAGCATCGCCCACGCTCGACGGGGGGCAAATCGGTAATCAGAAGATAGTTTTTTTTATTTTTTTTTCCACCGCTTCTTTTCGTATTCTTCCGCGGCGAGTGGGAGGGTGTGTTTCGACGGGCCGCGTTGCGCATAAGTGGATTGTCTTCGCACCTCCTAGCGGGTGCGATCATACCAGCACTAACGCACCGGATCCCATCAGAACTCCGAAGTTAAGCGTGCTTGGGCGAGAGTAGTACTGGGATGGGTGACCTCCTGGGAAGTCCTCGTGTTGCATCCCCTTTTTGCCCGGCACCGCTTTCCCTTTCCGTCTTTTGCCGGCCTCCCGCGCACGAACCGCCGCGGTGTGCTCATCGCGCTCCTTTGCTCGGCCACCACGTGGGCCGCCCCTCGCGACGGAGGAGGTACAGGCGAGGGCCCGCGCAACGCAGCATCGCCCACGCTCGACGGGGGGCAAATCGGTAATCAGAAGATAGTTTTTTTTATTTTTTTTTTCCACCGCTTCTTTTCGTATTCTTCCGCGGCGAGTGGGAGGGTGTGTTTCGACGGGCCGCGTTGCGCATAAGTGGATTGTCTTCGCACCTCCTAGCGGGTGCGATCATACCAGCACTAACGCACCGGATCCCATCAGAACTCCGAAGTTAAGCGTGCTTGGGCGAGAGTAGTACTGGGATGGGTGACCTCCTGGGAAGTCCTCGTGTTGCATCCCCTTTTTGCCCGGCACCGCTTTCCCTTTCCGTCTTTTGCCGGCCTCCCGCGCACGAACCGCCGCGGTGTGCTCATCGCGCTCCTTTGCTCGGCCACCACGTGGGCCGCCCCTCGCGACGGAGGAGGTACAGGCGAGGGCCCGCGCAACGCAGCATCGCCCACGCTCGACGGGGGCAAATCGGTAATCAGAAGATAGTTTTTTTTATTTTTTTTTTCCACCGCTTCTTTTCGTATTCTTCCGCGGCGAGTGGGAGGGTGTGTTTCGACGGGCCGCGTTGCGCATAAGTGGATTGTCTTCGCACCTCCTAGCGGGTGCGATCATACCAGCACTAACGCACCGGATCCCATCAGAACTCCGAAGTTAAGCGTGCTTGGGCGAGAGTAGTACTGGGATGGGTGACCTCCTGGGAAGTCCTCGTGTTGCATCCCCTTTTTGCCCGGCACCGCTTTCCCTTTCCGTCTTTTGCCGGCCTCCCGCGCACGAACCGCCGCGGTGTGCTCATCGCGCTCCTTTGCTCGGCCACCACGTGGGCCGCCCCTCGCGACGGAGGAGGTACAGGCGAGGGCCCGCGCAACGCAGCATCGCCCACGCTCGACGGGGGGCAAATCGGTAATCAGAAGATAGTTTTTTTATTTTTTTTTCCACCGCTTCTTTCGTATTCTTCCGCGGCGAGTGGGAGGGTGTTTCGACGGGCCGCGTGCGCATAAGTGGATTGTCTTCGCACCTCCTAGCGGGTGCGATCATACCAGCACTAACGCACCGGATCCCATCAGAACTCCGAAGTTAAGCGTGCTTGGCGAGAGTAGTACTGGATGGTGACCTCCTGGGAAGTCCTCGGTTGCATCCCCTTTTGCCCGGCACCGCTTCCCTTTCCGTCTTTTGCCGCCTCCCGCGCACGAACCGCCGCGTGTGCTCATCGCGCTCCTTGCTCGGCCACCACGTGGGCCGCCCCTCGCGACGGAGGAGTACAGCGAGGCCCGCGCAACGCAGCATCGCCCACGCTCGACGGGGCAAATCGTAATCAGAAGATAGTTTTTTTATTTTTTTTCCACCGCTTCTTTTCGTATCTTCCGCGCGAGTGGAGGGTGTTCGACGGGCCGCGTGCGCATAATGGATGTCTCGCACCTCCTAGCGGTCGATCATACCAGCACTAACGCACCGGATCCCATCAGAACTCCGAAGTTAAGCGGCTTGGGCGAGAGTAGTACTGGAGGTGACCTCCTGGAAGTCCTCGGTGCATCCCCTTTTGCCCGCACCGCTTTCCCTTCCGTCTTTGCCGCCTCCCGCGCACAACCGCCGCGGTGTCATCGCGCTCCTTGCTCGGCCACCACGTGGCCGCCCCTCGCGACGGAGAGGTACAGCAGGCCCGCGCAACGCAGCATCGCCCACGCTCGACGGGGGCAAATCGGTAATCAGAAGATAGTTTTTTTATTTTTTTTTCCACCGCTCTTTCGATCTCCGCCGAGTGGAGGGTGTTCGACGGCCGCGTGCGCATAAGTGGATGTCTTCGCACCTCCTACGGTGCGATCATACCAGCACAACGCACCGATCCCATCAAACTCCGAATTAAGCGCTGGCGAGAGTAGTACTGGATGGGTGACCTCCTGGAAGTCCCGTTGCATCCCCTTTTGCCCGCACCGCTTCCCTTCCGTCTTGCCGGCCTCCCGCGCACGAACCGCCGCGGTGCTCATCGCCTCCTTTCCGGCCACCACGTGGCCGCCCCTCGCGACGAGAGACAGCGAGGGCCCGCGCAACGCAGCATCGCCCACGCCACGGGGCAAATCGGTAATCAAAAATTTTTTATTTTTCCACCGCTCTTCGTATCTCCGCGGCGATGGAGGTTTCGACGGCCCGTTGCGCATAATGGATGTCTCGCACCTCCACGGTGCGATCATACCAGCACTAACGCACCGATCCCATCAAACTCCGAAGTAAGCGGCTGCGAGAGTAGTACTGGGATGGACCCCTGGAATCCGGTTGCATCCCCTTTGGCCCCACCGCTTCCCTTCCGTCTTTGCCGGCCCCCGCGCACGAACCGCCGCGGGTGCCATCGCGCTCCTTTGCTCGCCACCAGTGGCCGCCCCTCGCGACGAGGAGTACAGGCGAGGCCCGCGCAACGCACATCGCCCACAGCTCGACGGGGGGCAAATCGGTAATCAGAAGATAGTTTTTTT